>NC_084612.1:4844616-5144616 GCF_033978795.1 Nerophis ophidion
ATATATATATATATATATATATATATATACATATATATATATATATATATATATATATATATATATATATATATATATATATATATATATATATATATATATATATATATACATACATATATATATATATATATATATATAAAGAGGCAGGTAAAACGTCAAAAACAGTTTAAACATTTCAAAGTCTCATGCTGAGTTAAAAGCCAATTAGTAAAAATGGGTTTTAAGAAGGGTCTTAATTGTAGTCAAAGAAGGGGCCTGTCTCACATGGAGAAGGATATCGTTCCAGAGTGTGCGACCTTCAAAAGACTCGATTTGTTTGCGAACATCTAATCTCTAAATCACACGCTTGTTTTAATACTAGTCAAATCCTTCGAAATGGACCAAACAACGTTAATTTATTCGTTTTTTGTTTGTAAATCAGCCATAATTTGCTCTGAAAATGCACCGTAGAGGGACACAAGCTTTGTTTGTCGGAATCATGCTTCTTACATAATGACAGCAGGGTTAATGTTGTTGTTGTGTAAGAATGAAGGCTTTCTACTGCACATCTTCAACTCTCTTCTGTCGTGTGTGGATTCTTATATTTCTACCCTTTTTGAGACATCAACAAGGAAAAGTACCTTCCATATGAGGACTGGTGAACAAGTTAGGACCAAAACCATGGCCCCAATAGAGAAAACCATTACATTTTATAGAAAAAATCTATCAAAATTAGGGCAGTCCCACAAAGGAGGGCTTATTTAAATTGACTGTGTGTCGGATTTAAAAGTGCTCCCCCTCTGGTCAACATATGAAATAACAAGTGTGCGTAAAAAAAAAATTTGAAGTGCTCCCCCTCTGGCCAAAATAAGTATTAAGAAGTGTGTGTAAGAAATTGAAATGTGCCCCCCTTGGCCAAAATTAATTAAAAATAAATTGAATAAATATGTATAGAGAGACATACTGTAATAACTTGACGTAAATAATGAAGCTTGAAAACCAATTACAAACAAAAAAACAAACAAATGAACTAAGTCTTTTTCACACAATTTGTCGATTTTTTTCTTTTAAAATTAGAAATCTTTTCCCATATTCTTTCTGTTTCTGTAATGTTACAATATTTTCTTGTAAAATTATCACTTTTTAATGTAAAATTATAACTTTTTCCTTAAAGGGTGGCATTTGTCATATTCAATTCTGACTTATATCACAATATTGCCAATTTGTAGTTGTTCTTGTAAAATAGTGAATTTTTTGGGGTAAAATGACTTTTGTCATAATTTTGCCAAGTAAAATTCAGATTATTATACCATGAATTGATTAACATGGACCCCGACTTTGTCAAACTTGGACAAGGATAGTTTTCCCGAGGTGCAAATCGAATGAAGTGGAAACAGCGATGGCATCTTTTTATTTTGACACTACAACTAAAAAACAGGAACCAACAAAAAGCGCGCACGATGGCGGTACAAAAACTGCCTAAGGAAACTAGCACAAAGGCAATTGACTATGAACTATAAACAAAAAACTTACTTGACATGGAAACGTGAACGAGACATGGATCATAGCAAGGTGCGTAGCAGGTGGTAGACGTGAGAAGGAGGTGATGTTGCCAGGCTGACTAACTGGTTACTGTGGCTTAAATAATACTATGGTGATTACAAACAGGCGTGAGACATGAGGACAGGGGCGTGACATGAGGACAAGGTGAAAACTAATGAGTTGCTATGGTAATAAGACAAACAAGGAAGTGCAGGAACAAGAACTGAATGTCCAAACAACAAAACCAAACATGACCAAAACAAAACATTGATCCCATGGGCGTGGCGGACTTAGACAAGTTGAAAAACTTATTGGGTGTTACCATTTAGTGGTCAATTGTACGGAATATGTGCTGAACTGTGCAATCTACTAATAAAAGTTTCAATCAATCAATCAATATTATTATAATATTGACGACATTTTCAAGTTTTCTTATAGAATTGTGACTTTTGTCGGGTAAAATTCCGACCCTTTTTCCTAAAATTGCCAAAATCTTAAGCTTTTCTTGTAAAATTGCCACTGTTATTGAGTAAAATTCCAACTTTTATCATAACATTGCACAAATGTCCAGTTTTTCTTGTAAAATGTTGACTTGCATTGAGTAAAATGACGACTTTTATTCCAAGTTTTTCTTGTGGAATTGTGAACTTTTTGTTGTGAAATTCCAACTCTCTCGAAATGTGTCCGTCATTCTTGTTTGGTGTGGGTTCACAGTGTGGCGCATATTTGTAACAGTGTTAAAGTTGTTCATACGGCCACCCTCAGTGTGACCTGTATGCCTGTTGACCAAGTATGCGTTGCATTCACTTGTGTGTGTGTGTGTGTGTGTGTGTGTGTGTGTGTGTGTGTGTGTGTGTGTGTGTGTGTGTGTGTGTGTGTGTGTGAAAAAAGCCTACGCAAAGGAAGCTTTGCGTGGGCTTTTTTGCATTTGCATACTGTGTATATATTTTTAAAGTTGTAAATACACATCTTTGTACATCTACTAAGGGTGGTCTTAAAGAGGTGGGCATTTTTCGGAGGTTTCAAGAAGGTCAGAAATTACAGAATGTGTGTGTGTGTGTGTGTGTGTGTGTGTGTGTGTGTGCCTGCCTTGTGGGAAAAATACCCAGTCAGGATTTAGGTTTAAGACAGTGTTATTCTTTTCCATCGTGAACTAGGAGCCTCACATAACCATTTCCAGATGAAAGTGGGATCTAGCGAGGTTTTAAAAAAAGAAAATATATAAAACCCCTCTAGGGTTCCTGCAAAGAAGGCAGATGGCAGCTGGGAGCAACCCACTGGGAGAAAGTCACTCATGTGGTAGAGAGCGGAGTTTTCCTTCCATAAAAAAACATGTCGAGGTTTCTCTTTTAGGGTTTGTTAAAATAGCGACATCAGCGACACTTCTGTTTTTTGTTTTGTTTTTACGATGAATTTTGCTCGCCGAGGAAGTGACGATTCAGCCACAGATTTGAGTTTTGAAGACCACAATGAGAGCCGGTGTTTGTACCTTACTCGCGTATAGGGATGGGAATCAAACACCGGTTCTGTTTGGAATCGGCTCCGAGTGTATCAATTCCTTGGAATCGCTTGCCAGTAGGGATGTCCGATAATATCAGACTGCCGATATTATCGGCCGATAAATGCTTTAAGATGTAAAATCGGAAATTATCGGCATCGGTTTAAAAATTATCAGGATTTTTGACTTTTTAAAACGCCGTGAATGCAAAGCATACTTGGTCAACAGCCATACAGGTCACACTGAGGGTGGCCGTATAAAGAACTTTAACACTGTTACAAATATGTGCCACACTGTGAACTAACACCAAACAAGAATGACAGACACATTTCGGGAGAACATCCGCACCGTAACACAACATAAACACAACAGAACAAATAACGTTACAATGTAATATCGGAAATTATCGGTATCGTTTTAAAAATTATCAGGATCAATTCCAAAAAGTTAAATTTTTGACTTTTTAAAACGCAGCTGTGTACACGGACCTAGGGAGATGTACGGCGCGCCAATAAACCTTAAAGGCACTTCCTTTGCGTATGCTTTTCACACACACACACACACACACACACACACACACACACACACACACACACACACACACACACACACACACACACACACACACACACAACTGAATGCAACGCATACTTGGTCAACAGCAATACAGGTCACACAGAGGGTGGCCGTATGAACAACTTTAACACTGTTACAAATATGTGCCACACTGTGAACTAACACCAAACAAGAATGGCAGACACATTTCGGGAGAACATCCGCACCGTAACACAACATAAACACAACAGAACAAATAACTTTACAATGTAATATCGGAAATTATCGGTATCGTTTTAAAAATTATCAGGATCAATTCCAAAAAGTTAAATTTTTGACTTTTTAAAACGCAGCTGTGTACACGGACCTAGGGAGATGTACGGCGCGCCAATAAACCTTAAAGGCACTTCCTTTGCGTATGCTTTTCACACACACACACACACACACACACACACACACACACACACACACACACACACACACACACACACACACACACACACACACACACACACACACACACACACACACACACACACACACACAACTGAATGCAACGCATACTTGGTCAACAGCAATACAGGTCACACAGAGGGTGGCCGTATGAACAACTTTAACACTGTTACAAATATGCGCCACACTGTGAACCCACACCAAACAAGAATGACAGACACATTTCGGGAGAACATCCGCACCGTAACACAACATAAACACAACAGAACAAATAACTTTAAAATGTAATATCGGAAATTATCGGTATCGTTTTAAAAATTATCAGGATCAATTCCAAAAAGTTAAATTTTTGACTTTTTAAAACACAGCTGTGTACACGGACCTAGGGAGATGTACGGCGCGCCAATAAACCTTAAAGGCACTTCCTTTGCGTAGGCTTTTCACACACACACACACACACACACACACACACACACACACACACACACACACACACACACACACACACACACACACACACACACACACACACACACACAAGTGAATGCAACGCATACTTGGTCAACAGCAATACAGGTCACACAGAGGGTGGCCGTATGAACAACTTTAACACTGTTACAAATATGCGCCACACTGTGAACCCACACCAAACAAGAATGACAGACACATTTCGGGAGAACATCCGCACAGTAACACAACATAAACACAACAGAACAAATAACCGGAACCCCTTGGAGCACTAACTCTTCCGGGAAACTACAAAATATACCTCCCCGCATCCCCAACCCCGCCTACCTCAACCTCCTCATGCTCTCTCAGGGAGAGCATGGCCCAAATTCCAAGCTGCTGTTTTGAGGAATGTTAAAAAAAATAATGCAATGTGTGACTTCAATAATAAATATGACAGTGCGATGTTGGCATTTTTTTTTCCCATAACTTGAGTTGATTTATTTTGGAAAACCTTCTTACATTGTTTAATGCATCCAGCGGGGCATCACAACAAAATTAGGCATAATAATGTGTTCATTCCACCACTGTATACATCGGTATCGGTTGATATCGGAATCGGTAATTAAGAGTTGGACAATATTGGAATATTGGCAAAAAAGCCATTATTGGACATCTCTACTTGCCAGTTTTTCAAACCATTCCCTTATCAATCCCAGTGGTTGGGAATGACGTCGTGACCCAACATGCTTAGTGATTTCGGAAAGCAAAACAGCGGCAGATGCTCGAGAGTTGAAATCATTTTACAAGAAACGATTGCGACAGCGCTGCTTGTAATAAAAATCCATCCATCCATCCATCCATTTTCTACCGCTTATTCCCTTTGCGGCCGCGGGGGGTCGCTTGTGCCTATTTTAGCTGCGATGAAGCGGCGACTTGTAATAAAAATCGCCATGTAAAATCGCTAATGTAAACAGTAGCCCGTCTATGCAAAGTCCAATGTAAATTAGCATAAAGCTAGCGCATTTTTGAAAAGCGGAGCATGGTTTTACGTTTGAGCGTTTTTTTTTCTTCTCCCAAGCATCTTGCTTTGTTGGTGTTGAAAATGTCAACATTACTTCTCGGGACTTTGGCTGAGTCTTTTTCATCCCGAGGATGGCGTGGCGCAGGTGGGAGAGTGGCCGTGCCAGCAACCTGAGCGTTCCTGGTTCGATCCCTCGCTTCCACCAACCTACTCACGTCCATTGTGTCCTTGAGCAAGACTCCTACTCTTACACAGTGGCCTTGTGGTTAGAGCGTCCGCCCTGAGATCGGTGGGTTGTTAGTAAAGATGTCTGATAATGTCAGACTGCCGATATTTTCGGCTTTAAAATGTAATATCGGAAATGATCTGTTTCAAAAAGTAAAATTTATGACTTTTTAAAATGCCGCTGTACGGAGTGGTACACGAACGTAGGGAGAAGTAAAGAGCGCCAATGAACCTTAAAGGCACTGCCTCACATAATATCTAGGGCTTTTCACACACACACACACACAAGTGAATGCAAGGCATACTTGGTCAACAGCCATACAGGCCACACTGAGGGTGGCCGTATAAACAACTTCACCACTGTTACAAATATGCGCCACACCAAACAAGAATGACAAACACATTTCGGGAGAACGTCCACACCGTAACACAACAGAACAAATTCCCAGAACCCCTTGCAGCACTAACTCTTCCGGGACGCTACAATACATGTGGGAATGTGCGTGTGAATGGGTGAATGTGGAAATAGTGTCAAATCGCTTTGAGTAGGCAAGGCAAGGCAACTTTGTTTATATAGCACATTTACAACAACTTTTAAATTGAACCAAAGTGTTTTACAGGTTTAAAAGCATAGAGCAAAAAATAACCAAAAAACAAAAACAAACAAAGAACATAAACAATGAATGAGCTAAACAAAAGCAATACGGTAAAATGAGTCAAATAATTACAAAAATTAATTAATTAAAAAATAAAAATAATAATATCTGCCCAATTGTAGCTGAGATAGGCACCAGCGCCCCCCGCGACCCCAAAGGGAATAAGCGGTAGGAAATGGATGGATGCGACAAATTGTAAAAAAAATAACGCGAAAGGGGTTGGGGGGGGGGACTAGAAATGGTGGCCTAGTGGGCGGACTCAGCTCAGGTCAAAGGCCAGTGAGAAGAGGCAGGTCTTAAGAAGGGTTTTTAGACCCCCAGGCTCTGGGCTGACCTACTGTGGAGGGGAAGGCTATACCTTGTACCTTGAAGGTAGAAAAGCGCTATACAAGTATAACCCATTTCTATGAAATGATTAACGTGGACCATACTTGCCAACCTTGAGACCTCCGAATTCGGGAGTGTATATTGTAGCGTCCCGGAACAGTTAGTGCTGCAAGGGGTTCTGGGTATTTGTTCTGCTGCATTTATGTTGCGTTCCGGTGCAGATGTGTTTTTCATTCTTGTTTTGGTGTGGGTTCACAGTGTGGCGCATATTTGTAACAGTGTTAAAGTTGTTTATACGGCCACCCTCAGTGTGACCTGTATGGCTGTTGACCAAGTATGCCTTGCATTCGCTTGTGTTTGTGTGTGTAAAAGCCGTAGATGTTATGATGACAGGCAGTCCTCACGCATGTTAATGGGTGAAGGTTTCAGATGAGAAAGGATGCTAAAGGCACGCCCCCAATAGTGTTGTCTTAGTGGAAATCGGGAGAAATTCAGGAAAATTGCCCCGGGAGAGGCACTGAAATTCGGGAGTCTGTTGGGAAAATTGGGAGGGTTGGCAAGTATGACGTGGACCCCGACTTAAACAAGTTGAAAAACTTATTCGGGTTTTACCATTTATTGGTCAATTGTACGGAATATGTACTGTACCGGGCTTCACGGTGGTAGAGGGGTTAGTGCGTCTGCCTCACAATACGAAGGTCCTGCAGTCCTGGGTTCAAATCCAGGCTCGGGATCTTTCTGTGTGGAGTTTGCATGTTCTCCCCGTGAATGCGTGGGTTCCCTCCGGGTACTCCGGCTTCCTCCCACTTCCAAAGACATGCACCTGGGGATAGGTTGATTGGCAACACTAAAATTGGCCCTAGTGTGTGAATGTGAGTGTGAATGTTGTCTGTCTATCTGTGTTGGCCCTGCGATGAGGTGGCGACTTGTCCAGGGTGTACCCCGCCTTCCGCCCGATTGTAGCTGAGATAGGCGCCAGCGCCCCCCGCGACCCCGAACGGGAATAAGCGGCAGAAAAGGGATGGATGGATGGATGTACTGTACCAGGGGTACGGAACCTATGGTTCTCGAGCCAGATGTGGCTCTTTTTGATGACTGCATCTGGCCTCAGAATAATCTTAGCTGACGTTGCTTAACACGATAATTAATTAATAATTCCGCTGGTAATCGTAGTGTTAAAAATAACGTTCAAAATATAAAACATTCTCATGCATTTGAATCCATCCATCTGTTTCTTTCGCACCTGTTCAAAAAGTCGCATTAATGGTCAAAAGTATTTTATTTATTATTTGTTAGCTTCGGAATAACAACGTTATTAAAAAGAATATTTTTGTTGTAATCATGGAAAGTCAAAATAAAAGAGGAGGCGTAGAATTCTCTTGTCAGAGCGTAGGACGACACTTTACAAGGGTACAGGGTCTACGCGTTTCTCCTCATTGAGCTAAAATGAATCCTGTCTCTGTTTAATTCCTTGCTTCTTGTCTGTTTAATAAATGTCATCAGTGTTTGAACCTGACACTTTAAGTGTTAAAAATATTATATTGCTCTCACGGAAATACATTTTAAAATATTTGTCTTTCATGACTCTCTCAGCCAAAAAAGGTTCCCGACCCCTGTACTGTACTGTGCAATCTACTAATAAAAGTTTCAATCAATCACTCAATTTATCCTCGGTGAATCTCATTACATTGTTATCGGTACTTTTGTCAACCGCAGAGCAATGTTTTTTTTTGTCGTCTTCTCTCAGGTAAATGAGCTGCTAAGCTAGGATGAGTCGTCACTATCTTCCCAGCATTAGTCTTCCTTAAACGTTAGGTGTTGTTTTGATAGCGATGACGTTTTGACTTTTCCCGTAAGAGCGTCTCTCTTAAAAGTGTCTGGTTATATGATATTTCATTGACAGGTCAGATAAAGGATGGACAGAGCCACGCAGCTGGTTTTATGCGTATAACTTTTGCACGTTTTCCTCGAGTCGCGTGTTCCACCGTCCAAGTGGCCGCTGGTGACCCCGTAGAAGTGACGGCGTTTGTTTTACGAGCGGAACGCTTTTCTCCATTTTCTTCAGATAAAAATGACCGAAGAGCTATTTAGTAGTCATCATGTCAGTAACAGCTCGACACGGCTGCTTTTAGAGACTTTCACTTGGCTTTTTTTCCCCCCTAAACAGGTGACTTTTTTCTTTATTTTTTCCAGCTGGAGGATCACATTTAAACTCTTTGTTGAGCTGTGCCATTCCAGACTTGCTTCACTTTTTCTGCACTTTTATCTTTGCCTTCCTTTAAATCAGGGGTCAGCAACCCAAAACGTTGAAAGAGCCGAATTGGACCGCAAACACAAAATATAAATCGATCTGGAACCGCTAAAAATGAAAATACTTTTATATAAGTGTTATGATGATGGCAACACATGATGCAAGTGTCTATATTAGCTATATTAGCCTACTATCAAAATGACTTTAAACGTCTTATATAAGTAATTTAATGAAGGCAACACATGATGTAAGTGTCTATATTAGCTATATTAGCCTACTATCAAAATGATTTTAAACGTCTTATATAAGTGTTTTAATGAAGGCAACACATGATGGAAGTGTCTATATTAGCCTACTATCAAAATGACTTTAAAAGTATTTTATAAGTGTTATAATGAAGGCAACACATGATGTAAGTGTCTATATTAGCCTACTATCAAAATGACTTTAAAAGTCTTATATAAGTGTTATAATGAAGGCAACACATTATGCAAGTGTCTATTTAGCTATATTAGCCTACTATCAAAATGACTTTAAAAGTCTTTTATAAGTGTTATAATGAAGGCAACACATGATGTAAGTGTCTATATTGGCTATACTAGCCTACTATCAAAATGACTTTAAAAGTCTTATATAAGAGTTATAATGAAGGCAACACATGATGTAAGAGTCTATATTAGCTATATTAGCCTACTATCAACATGACTTTAAAAGTCCTTTATAAGTGTTATAATGAAGGCAACACATGATGTAAGTGTCTATATTAGCTATATTAGCCTACTATCAAAATGATTTTAAACGTCTTATATAAGTGTTTTAATGAAGGCAACACATGATGGAAGTGTCTATATTAGCCTACTATCAAAATGACTTTAAAAGTATTTTATAGGTGTTATAATGAAGGCAACACATGGTGTAAGTGTCTATATTGGCTATACTAGCCTACTATCAAAATGACTTTAAAAGTCTTATATAAGAGTTATAATGAAGGCAACACATGATGTAAGAGTCTATATTAGCTATATTAGCCTACTATCAACATGACTTCAAAAGTCCTTTATAAGTGTTATAATGAAGGCAACACATGATGTAAGTCTCTATATTAGCCTACTATCAAAATGACTTTAAAAGTCTTATATAAGTGTTATAATGAAGGCAACACATTATGCAAGTGTCTATTTAGCTATATTAGCCTACTATCAAAATGACTTTAAAAGTCTTTTATAAGTGTTATAATGAAGACAACACATGATGTAAGTGTCTATATTAGCTATATTAGCCTACTATCAAATTGACTTTAAAAGTCTTATATAGGTGTTATAATGAAGGCAACACATGATGCAAGTGTCTATATTAGCTATATTAGCCTACTATCAAAATGACTTTAAAAGTATTTTATAAGTGTTATAATGAAGACAACACATGATGTAAGAGTCTATATTAGCTATATTAGCCTACTATGAAAATGACTTTAAAAGTCTTATATAAGTGTTATGATGAAGGCAACACATGATGCAAGTGTCTATATTACCTATATTACCCTACTATCAAAATGACTTTAAAAGTATTTTATAAGTGTTATAATGAAGACAACACATGATGTAAGAGTCTATATTAGCTATATTAGCCTACTATCAAAATGACTTTAAAAGTCTTATATAAGTGTTATAATGAAGGGAACGCATGATGTAAGTGTCTATATTAGCCTACTATGAAAATGACTTTAAAAGTCTTATATAAGTGTTATAATGAAGGCAACACATGATGCAAGTGTCTATATTACCTATATTAACCTACTATCAAAATTACTTTAAAAGTCTTATATAAATGTTATAATGAAGGCAACACATGATGCAAGTGTCTATATTAGCTATATTAGCCTACTATCAAAATGACTTTAAAAGTATTTTATAAGTGTTATAATGAAGACAACACATGATGTAAGAGTCTATATTAGCTATATTAGCCTACTATCAAAATGACTTTAAAAGTCTTATATAAGTGTTATAAGGAAGGCAACACATGATGCAAGTGTCTATATTAGCTATATTAGCCTACTATCAAAATGACTTTAAAAGTCTTATATAAGTGTTATAATGAAGGCAACACATGATGTAAGTGTCTATATTAGTTGTATTAGCCTACTATCAAAATGACTTTAAAAGTCTTATATAAATGTTATAACGAAGGCAAAACATGATGTAAGTGTCTATATTAGCTATATTAGTCTACTATCAAAATACTTTAAAAGTCTTATATAAGTGTTATAATGAAGGCAACACATGATGCAAGTGTCTATATTAGCTATATTAGCCTACTATCAAAATGACTTTAAAAGTATTTTATAAGTGTTATAATGAAGGCAACACATGATGCAAGTGTCTATATTACCTATATTAACCTACTATCAAAATTACTTTAAAAGTCTTATATAAATGTTATAATGAAGGCAACACATGATGCAAGTGTCTATATTAGCTATATTAGCCTACTATCAAAATGACTTTAAAAGTATTTTATAAGTGTTATAATGAAGACAACACATGATGTAAGAGTCTATATTAGCTATATTAGCCTACTATCAAAATGACTTTAAAAGTCTTATATAAGTGTTATAAGGAAGGCAACACATGATGCAAGTGTCTATATTAGCTATATTAGCCTACTATCAAAATGACTTTAAAAGTCTTATATAAGTGTTATAATGAAGGCAACACATGATGTAAGTGTCTATATTAGTTGTATTAGCCTACTATCAAAATGACTTTAAAAGTCTTATATAAATGTTATAATGAAGGCAAAACATGATGTAAGTGTCTATATTAGCTATATTAGCCTACTATCAAAATGACTTTGAAAGTCTTATATAAGTGATATAATGAAGGCAACACATGATGTAAGTGTCTATATTAGCTATATTAGCCTACTATCAAAATGACTTTAAAAGTCTTATATAAATGTTATAATGAAGGCAACACATGATGCAAGTGTCTATATTAGCTATATTAGTCTACTATCAAAATACTTTAAAAGTCTTATATAAATGTTATAATGAAGGCAACACATGATGCAAGTGTCTATATTAGCTATATTAGCCTACTATCAAAATGACTTTAAAAGTCTTTTATAAGTGTTATAATGAAGACAACACATGATGTAAGTGTCTATATTAGCTATATTAACCTACTATCAAAATTACTTTAAAAGTCTTATATAAATGTTATAATGAAGGCAACACATGATGTAAGTGTCTATATTAGTTGTATTAACCTACTATCAAAATGACTTTAAAAGTCTTACATAAATGTTATGATGAAGGCAACACATGATGCAAGTGTCTATATTAGCTATATTAGCCTACTATCAAAATGACTTTAAAAGTATTTTATAAGTGTTATAATGAAGGCAACACATGATGTAAGTGTCTATATTAGTTGTATTAGCCTACTATCAAAATGACTTTAAAAGTCTTATATAAATGTTATAATGAAGGCAACACATGATGTAAGTGTCTATATTAGCTATATTAGCCTACTATCAAAATGACTTTGAAAGTATTTTATAAGTGTTATAATGAAGGCAACACATGATGTAAGTGTCTATATTAGTTGTATTAGCCTACTATCAAAATGACTTTGAAAGTCTTATATAAGTGATATAATGAAGGCAATGTCAGGCTTGGACAAAGGATTGAACTCAGATGCAGAGTAGGGATACTTTGTTAGGCTTTTATTTTGAAGGCTCTTTCACATCCAGAGTCAGAGTAATACAATATCTACAAATAGCAAAAAACTGTCGAAAAAGGTTCCAAAAAAACGGAACAACCGAGAACCTCTCCTAAACGGAGGAAAATACAAAATACAAAAACAAAGACAAAATATAATTAGCGCCGTGTCTGCTATAAAACGTATTAACATAAAACGCTCCAACAGGAGGAAGAAAACAATGACAATGACAATTTCTACACTTAATCTTAATCTAATAATGGTTAACAAAAAATCACTCAATAAATTTGAGGAAAGAAAGATTCGTAGGAAAAAAATAAATAACTTACCACTTTCGGTTGAAAAAACTAAATAACCCAATCACTCAACTGAGGAGGAGAAAAGTCAAACTCAAAATAGCAGCGTGGGAATTCAGGATGCAGGAATATAAGCGTGGGGCGAGGCATGGACATGGACATGGAAGCAAGACAGGCACGAAAACTCGAGACAATCTGGCACACAACACGGGGAGGCGTGGGCTTATATGACACATGAGGGTAATGGAAAACAGGTGGAAACAATCAGGGGTCAGAAATGACATCAGACTGATGACACAAGAAGAAGGGCAAGTGGTCTGAAACAAGAGGAGTTAGTTTTCAAAATAAAACATGCAATTCACAAGACAAAGGAAACCAAATCTTCATCGACAGAAATGTTGAAATATAGTATTTATTCTACACATTTTTACAACATTAAAAAACATTAGTAAAACTTCTCAGAGTGTAAGATAACTCCTGAGTATGACTGGCTCAGAATGGCCAAAGGTATAGATGTTTGTTTCCAAGATTCGGGAAACGGCAAGCTGTCTTCTTTTATGGATTTATCACAATCTTTGGCAAGCTAGGTAATATTTGCTGTGGTCTGGAACAACATGGCACCCGAACAACAGAAATGCAGCCAATATTACATACAGATAATGTGTCACCAGACATACAAATATCAATCAATCAATGTTTGTTTATATAGCCCTAAATCACAAGTGTCTCAAAGGGCTGCACCAGCCATGAGGACATCCTTGCCACGTAGGGGCAAGGAAAAACTCACAAAACCCAGTGGGATGTGAATGTGAATGACTATGAGAAACCTTGGAGAGGACCGCAGATGTGTTTTTTGAACTTACATTCATATTTTGTTGAAGTATTATTCAATAGATATATTTATAAAGGATTTTTGAATTGTTGCTATTTTTAGAATATTTTAAAAAGATCTCACGTACCCCTTGGCATACCTTCAAGTACCCCCAGGGGGTACGCGTACCCCCACTTGAGAACCCCTGATCTAAGTGTTAGCTTTAGTTTCCTGCGTTAAGTTGTGCCTTCCCTTTCTGCGCCTTTTGTTTGTCCCTTTTTTGATAGTTAGATTAATAAATATGTTTCTACCTTCACGCCAGGTCCGAAATAGTCCGTTTGCAACCTGGGAGAACAAACTTCGCATTAAGCTTCGAACACCCCCGCTTCCCCCGCCCCTGTCATGAGACTTTTGAACACTGAATTTTTGCAATGTGTGTCGTGTTTTTTCCTCCTACCGAAACTATATTACAACAAAAACCCCAGGACGAAGAGACAGTAGACGGAGTGCAAAAAAGAATGTGTTTTATTTAGGACAAGGCAGACACACTGTCAACATTACCTACTCAGTGGCCTAGTGGTTAAACATTTGAGTAATTTACACGATCCTGTTTATGTCATCGGTTGCGCTTGATTTCTATTGGCGTGACCCCAGGACACAGAGACGGTAGACGAAGTGCAGAAAAGAATGTGTTTTATTTAGGACGAGGCAGGCACACTGTCAACATTACCTACTCATTGGCCTAGTGATCGTACTTACATTTGAGTAATTTACACGATCCTGTTTATGTCGTCGGTATCACGGTTGCGCTTGATTTCTATTGGCGTGACCCCAGGACGAAGAGACGGTAGACGGAGTGCAAAAAAGAATGTGTTTTATTTAGGACAAGGCAGGCACAATGTCAACATTACCTACTCAGTGGCCTAGTGGTTAAACATTTGAGTAATTTACACGATCCTTTTTATGTCATCGGTTGCACTTGATTTCTATTGGCGTGACCCCCGAACACAGAGACGGTAGACGAAGTGCAGAAAAGAATGTGTTTTATTTAGGACGAGGCAGGCACACTGTCAACATTACCTACTCAGTGGCCTAGTGGTTAAACATTTGAGTAATTTACACGATCCTGTTTATGTCATCGGTTGCACTTGATTTCTATTGGCGTGACCCCAGGATGAAGAGATGGTAGACGAAGTGCAGAAAAGAATGTGTTTTATTTAGGACAGGGCAGGCACACTGTCAACATTACCTACTCAGTGGCCTAGTGATCGTACTTACATTTGAGTAATTTACACGATCCTGTTTATGTCGTCAGTGTCACGGTTGCGCTTGATTTCTATTGGCGTGACCCCAGGACGAAGAGACGGTAGACGGAGTGCAAAAAAGAATGTGTTTTATTTAGGACAAGGCAGGCACACTGTCAACATTACCTACTCAGTGGCCTAGTGGTTAGAGTGTCCACCCTGTGAGTTCAAACCCCGGCCGAGTCATACCAAAGACTATAAAAATGGGACCCACTACCTCCCTGCTTGGCACTCAGCATCAAGGGATGGAATTGGGGTTTAAATAACCAGAAATGATTCCTGGCCGCGGCCACCGCTGCTGCTCACTGCTCCCCTCACCTCCCAGGGGGTGATCAAGGGTGATGTGTCAAATGCAGAGGATAATTTCGCCACTCCTAGTGTGTTTGTGTCAATCATTGGTACTTTAACTTTAACATTAGTCAAAAAACCAGGGTCTCTTGGGGATAAACGCCCCTGATTAGTGATCAGGGACAGGTGAACCAGCCTAATTACCTAAACAAGAGCAGGTGAGGAGAAGCAGTGCTCAAGCTACAGGCAACGTGGCTGAGACAGGACGTGGTCAAGGTCTAAACCAGGGGTCACCAACGCGGTGCCCGCGGGCACCAGGTAGCCCGTGAGGACCAGATGAGTCGCCCGCTGGCCTGTTCTAAAAATAGCTCAAATAGCAGCACTTACCAGTGAGCTGCCTCTATTTTTTTTAAATTTGATTTATTTACTAGCAAGCTGGTCTCGCTTTGCTCGACATTTTTAATTCTAAGGGAGGCAAAAGTCAAATAGAATTTGAAAAGCCAAGAAAATATTTTAAAGACTTGGTCTTCATTTGTTTAAATAAATTCATTTATTTTTATACTTTGCTTCTTATAACTTTCAGAAAGACAATTTTAGAGAAAAAAAATACAACCTTAAAAATGATTTTAGGATTTTTAAACACATACCTTTTTACCTTTTAAATTCCTTCCTCTTATTTCCTGACAATTTAAATCAATGTTCAAATAAGATTATTTTTTTTAATTGTAAAGAATAATAAATACATTTTGATTTAATTCTTCATTTTAGCTTCTGTTTTTTTCGACGAAGAATATTTGTGAAATACTTCTTCAAACGTATTATGATTAAAGTTCAAAAAAATTATTCTGGCAAATCTAGAAAATCTTTGTAATCAAATTTAAATCTTATTTCAAAGTCTTTTGAATTTCTTTTGAAATTTTTGTTCTGGAAAATTTAGAAGAAATAATGATTTGTCTTTGTTAGAAATATAGCTTGGTCCAATTTGTTATATATTATAACAAAATGCAAATTGGATTTTAACCTATTTAAAACATGTCATCAAAATTCTAAAAATAATTTTAATCACGAAAAATTACTAATGATGTTCCATAAATAATTTTCAAATTTTTTCAAAAAGATTCGAATTAGCTAGTTTTTCTCTTCTTTTTTGGGTTGAATTTTGAATTCTAAAGAGTCGAAATTGAAGATAAACTATATTTCAAAATTGAATTTAATTTTTTTTTCCTTTTTTCTCCTCTTTTAAACCGTTCAATTAAGTGTTTTTTTTTTAAATCATTTATTCTCTACAAAAACCTTCCGTAAAAGGAAAAAAAATGTACGACAGACAGAAATACCCATGTTTTTATGTATATAGCTTTATTAATTAAAGGTAAATTGAGCAAATTGGCTATTTCTGGCAATTTATTTAAGTGTGTATCAAACTGGTAGCCCTTTGCATTAATCAGTACCCAAGAAGTAGCTCTTGCTTTCAAAAAGGTTGGTGACCCCTGGTCTAAACTGAACCATCTAAGCATGGGAAGCGTCCACTGATTTTTGGGACTGATGATGTTCCTCTCCAGTCCACCGGGGGGCAGCAATGTGCAATACAAAGCAGTATGTTTTTATTTACGCCTGCATACATGGTGCAATCTCCACAGAGTCCGGGCTGCGATGGATACCTGGGCTCCGGGAAGGTGACGGACTCCTGCGGCGTGTGCGGAGGCGACAACGCCACCTGCAGGTTGGTCTCGGGAGTGTTCCAGCACTCCCTGTCCAAGATCGGCTACCACAAGATCGCGGAGATCCCGCCAGGGGCCACCAAGATCAACGTGACGGAGATGGCCAAGAGTCGCAACTACCTAGGTGAGGGGGATACTCCGTCCGTCCGAACGTGACTTAAATAACAAAAATTGTTATTTGGCCCTTGGCAAGCCTCTATTCACTGGAAAGCAGGGGTCTACAACAGGGGCCCCTCAAAGATTTCCTCGATTGGACTTTGTCATATATTTCATTTTTCCACAAATGTAAACACACATTCCAACACACTGTAGTTTTGTTTAGGAAAGGCATTTTTAAGATATAAACAACTAAGTTATTGTTTTCATGATAGCTAACGATTAGCACTCTAGTTGCCTGCTGGCGATCTCCGGACTAGTTGCCAGCTAACAATTACTGCTGTAGTTGTCAGCTAGCGATTAGCGCACCGCTTGCCAGCTGTTAATTTGCTACCTAGTGATTAGCTTACAAGTTGCTGGATACTGATTTATTTGTCTGCTAGCGATTAGCACTCTAGTTGCCGGCTGGCAATCTCCGGACTGGTTGCCAGCGAACAAATAAGGATCGAGTTGTCAGCTTGCAATTAACGCACCGCTTGCCAGCTGTTTGATTGCTAGCTAGTGATTAGCTTACTTGTTGCTGGATAGCGATTTACTTTTCAGCTAGCGATTAGCACTCTAGTTGCCTGCTGGCGATCTCTGGACTAGTAGCCAGCTAACAATTAGTTCCCTAGTTTTCAGTTAGCGATTAGTGCACCGCTTGCCAGCTATTAATTTGCTGGCTAGTGATTAGCTTACAAGTTGCTGGATTGCGATTTATTTTTCTGCTAGCGATTAGCATTTTAGTTGCCGGCGGGCGATCTCCGGAGTAGTCGCCAGCTAACAAATAACGATCGAGTTGCCAGCTAGCGATTAGCGCACAGCTTGCCAGTTGTTTGGTTGCTAGATAGTGATTAGTTTACTAGTTGCTGGATAGTGATTTACTTGTCAGCTAGCGATTAGCACTCCAGTTGCCTGCTGGCGATCTCCGGACTATAGCTGCCAGCTAACAATTAGTGCTCTAGTTGTCAGCTAGCGATTAACGCACAGCTTGGCAGCTGTTTGGTTGCTAGCTAGTGATTAGTTTACTAGTTACTGGATAGCAATTTACTTGTCAGCTAGCGATTAGCACTCTAGTTGCCTGCTGGCAATCTCCGGACTGGTTGCCAGCGAACAAATAACGATCGAGTTGTCAGCTAGCGATTAGCGCACCACTTGCCAGCTGTTTGGTTGTTAGTTATTGATTAGCTTACTAGTTGCTGGATAGTAATATACTTGTCAGCTAGCGATTAGCAATCTAGTTGCCTGCTGGCGATTTCCGGACTATAGTTGCCAGCTAACAATTAGTGCTCTAGTTGTGAGCTAGCGATTAGCACTCTAGTTGCCGGCTGGCAATCTCTGGAATAGTTGCCAGCTATCAATTAGTGCTGTAGTTGTCAGCTTGCGATTAGCACACCGCTTGCCATCTGTTTGGGTGCTAGCTAGTGATTAGCTTACTAGTTGCTGGATAGCGATTTATTTGTCAGCTAGCGATTAGCACTCTAGTTGCCGGCTGGCGATCTCCGGACTAGTCGCAAGCTAACAAATAACCATCGAGTTGCCAGCTAGCGATTATCGCACCGCTCGCCATCTGTTTGGTTGTTAGTTAGTGATTAGCTTACTAGTTGCTAGATAGCGATTTACTTGTCAGCTAGCAATTAGCACTCCAGTTGCCTGCCGGTGATCTCCGGACTATAGTTGCCAGCTAACAATTAGTGCTCTAGTTGTGAGCTAGCGATTAGCACTCTAGTTGGCGGCTGGCAATCCCTGGAATAGTTGCCAGCTATCAATTAGTGCTGTAGTTGTCAGCTTGCGATTACTAGTTGCTGGATAGCGATTTATTTGTCAGCTAGCGATTAGCACTCTAGTTGCCGGCTGGCGATCTCCGGACTAGTCGCAAGCTAACAAATAACCATCGAGTTGCCAGCTAGCAATTATCGCACCGCCCGCCATCTGTTTGGTTGTTAGTTAGTGATTAGCTTACTAGTTGCTAGATAGCGATTTACTTGTCAGCTATCAATTAGCACTCCAGTTGCCTGCTGGCGATCTCCGGACTATAGTTGCCAGCCAACAATTAGTGCTCTAGTTGTCAGCTAGTGATTAACGCACAGCTTGGCAGCTGTTTGGTTGCTAGCTAGTGATTAGTTTACTAGTTACTGGATAGCAATTTACTTGTCAGCTAGCGATTAGCACTCTAGTTGCCTGCTGGCGATCTCCGGACTAGTTGCCAGCTAACATTTAGTGCACTAGTTGTCATCTAACAATTAGCCCACCGCTTGCCAGCTGTTTATTTGCTAGCTAGTGATTAGCTTATTAGTTGCTGGATAGCGATTTATTCATCAGCTAGCGATTAGCGCTCTAGTTTCCAGTTAGCGGTTATTGCTCCCGTTGCCATCTACTGATCTGCTCGCTAGTTGCCAGCTAGTGATTTTCACACAAGTTTCAAGCCTAGCAATTAGTGCTCTGTTTGCCAGGTAGCGATTGGCGCACGAGTGGCAAGCCTAGCAAATAGTTCTCTATTTGCCAGCTAGCGATTGGCGCACAAGTTGCAAGCCTAGCAATTAGTTCTCTAGTCGCCAGCTAGCGATTAGCGCACCACTTGCCAGCTGTTTGGTTGCTAGCTAATGATTTGCTTACTAGTTGTTGGATAGCAATTTATTTGTCAGCCAGTGATTAGCGCTCTAGTTGCCAGTTAGCGTTTAGTGCTCTCGTTGCCGGCTACTAATCGGCTTGCTAGTTGCCAGCTAGCGATTGCCGTACGAGTTGCAAGCCTAGCATATAGTGCTTTAGTTGCCAGCTAACAATTTGTGGCTTAGTGACCAGCAAGCGATTGGTGCGTCTATTGACAGCTAGCAATTAGTGATCTAATAGCCAGGTAGCGATTGTCGCACAAGTTTCAAACCTAGTAATTAGTGCTCTATTTCCCAGCTAGCAATTTGTGGACTAGTGACCAGCAAGCGATTGGTGCGTCTGTTGACAGCTAGCAATTCGTGATCTAACTGCCAGCTAGCGATTGTCGCACAAGTTTCAAACCTAGTAATTAGTACTGTATTTCCCAGCTAGCAATTTGTGGACTGGTGACCAGCAAGCGATTGGTGCATCTGTCGCCAGCTAGCAATCAGCGCTCTAATTGCCACTCAGCGATAAGTTGTCTTGTTTCTAGTTAGCGACTAGCGTGCTTGTTTCCCGCTAGCAATTAGCACTCTAGTTTACAGCAAGCAGCTATCAGTTATGCAAATGCCAGTCTAGTTGCTAGCTAATGATTAGCTTGCTAGTTGCTGGATAGCAAATAGCAATTTCGTTGTCAGCTGCTCTCGTTGACGCTCAATGATCGGGGCTAGCAATTGGTGCATCAGTTGCAAGCTCACGACTAGCGCTCTAGTTGCCAGAGGGCAATGTGTGCGCCTGTTGCCAACGAGCAATTAGGGCTCTGATTGCCATTTCTAAAAATCAGCTTTCTCATTGTTAGCTTGTGATTAGTGCGCTAGTTGATATCTTGCGATTAGTAAGTACGATTAGCATCACTACAACTATTATTTGAATATATTACCAGTGCACAGTAAAAATGATTCCCGAGTCCTGGGCGTGGCCACCGCTGCTGCTCACTGCTCCCCTCACCTCTCAGGGGGTGACCAAGGGTGATGGGTCAAATGCAGAGAATAATTTCGCCACAGCTACTGTGTGTGTTTGACTACCATTGGTACTTTAAAGGCCTACTGAAACCCACTACTACCGACCACGCAGTCTGATAGTTTATATATCAATGATGAAATATTAACATTGCAACACATGCCAATACGGCCTTTTTAGTTTACTAAATTACAATTTTAAATTTCCCGCGAAGCATCCTGTTGAAAACGTTGCGGAATGATGACGCTTATGTTGACGCGTGCTTGTGACGTTATTGGTTGGAGCGGACATATTAGCCCGGCACCACACAGGGCTAAAAGTCGTCTCTTTTCATCGCATAATTACACAGTATTTTGGACACCGTGTCGCTGAATCTTTTGCAATTTGTTCAATTAATAATGGAGACGTCAAACAAGAATGCTGTTTGCGGTCAAGCGAACATGTTTCTCTACATCAACCAGCAAGTTTTTTGATCGGAAAATTGTGATATTAAGTCGGCTCTTACCGGAGACGTCAGTGGATTATGCGTCCTTGTGCAGCAGCTGTCAAAAAGGCAGCTCTGATCTTGGCTCCTCGCCTTCTCTCAGAGACACTGGCGTTCACCGCAGCCATCCGACTTTCAGGTATGACTTTACAATCTCACTAAAACACTATTAAAACAATAAGCAGATAAGGGATTTTCCAGAATTATCCTAGTAAATGTGTCTAATTACATCTGAAACGCTCCCTGCTGGAGCCGTCGTCTTTTCTTTCTTTTTTTTTCTAGTCCTTTACTCTAAATTTCCTCATCCACGAATCTTTCATCCTCGCTCAAATTAATGGGGAAATCGTCGCTTTCTCGGCCCGAATCGCTCTTGCTGCTGGAGGCGATGATTATAAACAATGTGAGGATGTGAGGATCTCTACAACCAGTGATGTCACGCACACATCGTCTGCTACTTCCGGTAAAGGCAAGGCTTTTTTATTAACGACCAAAAATTGCGAACTTTATCGTGGATGTTCTCTACTAAATCCTTTCAGCAAAAATATGGCAATATCGCAAAATGATCAAGTACGACACATAGAATGGACCTGCTATCCCCGTTTGAATAAGAAAATCTCATTTCAGTAAGCCTTTAACTTTAACTTTAACAAAGTACCTTTAGGACCAGTTTAAAATAAAAAAAAAATGTTTCTGCAATAACATAAGTAGGGGAAGGGGGTCCCTGCTCCATCAGTTTGGGGGTCCTTGGCCTGGACAAGGTTACGAAACCTAAAAACAGCAATTAGCACCCAACCCCCCGCTCCAGAATAAAAAAAAATCAATAAGTTTCATACTTTGACTAGAACATCATTATCAATCAATCATCAATCAATGTTTATTTATATAGCCCCAAATCACAAATGTCTCAAAGGACTGCACAAATCATTACGACTACAACATCCTCGGAAGAACCCACAAAAGGGCAAGGAAAACTCACACCCAGTGGGCAGGGAGAATTCACATTCAGTGGGACGCCAGTGACGATGCTGACTATGAGAAACCTTGGAGAGGACCTCAGATGTGGGCAACCCCCCCCCCCCTCTAGGGGACCGAAAGCAATGGATGTCGAGCGGGTCTAACATGATACTGTGAAAGTTCAATCCATAGTGGCTCCAAGACAGCAGTGAGAGTCCCGTCCACAGGAAACCATCTCAAGCGGATCAGCAGCGTAGAGATGTCCCCAACCGATACAGGCGAGCGGTCCATCCTGGGTCCCGACGAGCGGTCCATCCTGGGTCTCGACTCTGGACAGTCAGTACTTCATCCATGGTCATCGGACCGGACCCCCTCCACAAGGGAGGGGGGGACATAGAAGAAAGAAAAGAAGCGGCAG
Organism: Nerophis ophidion; assembly: GCF_033978795.1. Classification (NCBI taxonomy): domain Eukaryota; kingdom Metazoa; phylum Chordata; class Actinopteri; order Syngnathiformes; family Syngnathidae; genus Nerophis; species Nerophis ophidion. The sequence continues at coordinate 4,867,319 of NC_084612.1, forward strand.
ATCAACTGGTCTAAAAAGGAGGTCTATTTAAAGGCTAGAGTATACAGATGAGTTTTAAGATGAGACTTAAATGCTTCTACTGAGGTATAATAGTTAATAGGTATAATAGTATAATAGTATAATAGTATAATTAGTGGTAGGACCCCTCTTATAAAGGATTTGACCCCCACCCCACATATTCATTCCTTCAATAAAACTATTTTTGTTCTTCACACACTCCTTTTAACGCCTGTGTAAACTTACACTCACAGTGTTTTTCTACTGGACTCCACGTAATCCAAGGAGTGTCGGAAGTGTGTTTGTGGGAGAAGGGGAGGGCAGAGGGAACACTTTTCTGGAGAATTGACTTCCATTTAGCTTGTAAGTTCTTCTATTAAAGCAAAACATAGTGATTTGCTTCTTAAAGTTGGCTGCATGCGTGGAAAGTGACAGACTTCTTTGGGAAAGAACTTAACTCGGGTCATACAGTTCAGGGTTGGAGCAGAATTGTGTGTGTGTGTGGGGGGGGGGGGGGGGTTTGGGGGGGTTAAAGTCGGAAAAAACGTTGCTGCTGATACAAAACGTCAGATTACTTCACTAAGCCAGTGTTTCGAAGTTCATTGTAGAAAAATGTACTGCTTCAAAATGTGCTGTCACGTGACTTCAAACTTGACACCTCATCGCAAGATCGATTGCTTCAGTCTTAATTTATCGGACGTATTGTCGAATTTTTATACACCAACATTTTAAGACACTGAATTCTTATTCACTGAATTTTTTATCCATTGAAATTCTATACAATGATTTTTTTTATTTACCGAATTTTTATACAGTGAAATTTGAAACACTGAATTTTTAAAAACTGAAATTTTCAACACTGAATTTTTACATACTGATTCTTTTATACACTAAATATTTTATACACCGAAATTTTATATAATTAATTTTTAAATAAATAAATAAATAAATGGGTTGTACTTGTATAGCGATTTTCTACCTTCAAGGTACTCAAAGTGCTTTGACACTACTTCCACATTTACTCATTCACACACATATTCACACACTGATGGAGGGAGCTGCCATGCAAGGCGCCAACCAGCACCCATCAGGAGCAAGGGTGAAGTGTCTTGCTCAGGACACAACGGACGTGACAAGGTTGGTTCGAGGTGGGATTTGAACCAGTGACCCTCGGGTTGCGCACGGCCACTCTCCCACTGCGCCACGCCGTCCCTATACACTTTTATACACTAAAATTTCATATTCTGAATTTGAAGAAACTGAATTTTTTATACACTGAATATTTTATTCACCGCATTTTTGTACACTGAAATTTTAAACACTGAATTTTTAAAAACTGAAATTTTCAACACTGAATTTTTCATATTCTAAATTTTTTATACACTGAATTTTTTATGCACTGAATATTTTATACACCGAAATGTCATATGCTGTATTTTTATACAGTAAAATTTCATACATAGAATTTTTTATACGCTGAATTTTTATACACTGAATTTTTAAACACTAATTTTTTTTTACACTTAATTTGGTCTAAACCAAAATTTCAAACGCTGAATTTTTATGCACTGAAATTTTCAACGGTGAATTTTAATACTCTGATTTTTTTATACACTGTATATTTAAACACTGAATTTGTATACACTGAATTTTTTAAACATTGAATTTTTTTATACACTCAATTTTTAAACTGAAATTTTCACATACTGAAATTTTTAAACACCAAACTTTTCCTACACTGAAATTTTCAACACTGATCTTTTTATACACTGAATTTTTTTTCGCAAAAATTTTAAACACTGAATTTTTATACACTGAATTTTCATACACTGAATTTTCATACACTGAATTTTTGTACAATGAATTTTTTATACACTGAAATTTTATAGACTGAAATTTTTATTCACCGGATTTTTATATACTGAAATTTTAAACACAGAATTTTTTTAAATTTATATTTTCAACACTGAATTTTTATATATTGAATTTTTTATACACTGAATTTTTTTACACTAAATATTTTATACACCGAAATTTCATATACTGAATTTTTATACATTAAAATTTCATACACTGAATTTTTAAAAACTGAATTTTCATACACTGAATTTTTTATTCACCAAATTTTTATACACTAAAATTTTAAACACTGAATTTTTATACACTTAATTTGGTATACACCAAAATTTCATACGCTGAATTATGATGCACTGAAATTTTCAACAATGAATTTTAATACACTGATTTTTTTATACACTCAATATATAAACACTGAATTTTTATACACTGAATTTTTTATACACTATATTTTCAAACACTGAAATTTTCACATACTGAAATTTTTAAACACCAAACTTTTACTACACTGAAATTTTCAACACTGATATTTTGATACACTGAATTTTTATCTGCAAAAATTTTAAACACTGAATTTTCATACACTGAATTTTTATACAATTAATTTTTTATACACTGAAATTTTATAGACTGAAATTTTTATTCACCGGATTTTTATATACTGAAATTTTAAACACAGAATTTTTTAAAATTGATATTTTCAACACTGAATTTTTATATACTGAATTTTTTATACACTGAATTTTTATACACTAAATATTTTATACACTAAATATTTTATACACGGAAATTTCATACACTGAATTTTTATACACTAAAATTTCATACACTGAATTTTTAAAAACTGAACTTTCATACACTGAATTTTTATAACCTGAATTTTGTATTCGCCAAATTTTTATACACTAAAATTTTAAACACTGAATATTTATACATTTAATTTGGTATACACCAAAATTTCATACGCTGAATTATTATGCACTGAAATTTTCAACAGTGAATTTTAATACACTGATTTTTTTATACACTCGATTTTTAAACACTGAAATTTTCACACACTGAAATTTTTAAACACCAAACTTTTACTACACTGAAATTTTCAACACTGATATTTTGATACACTGAATTTTTATCTGCAAAAATTTTAAACACTGAATTTTCATACACTGAATTTTTATACAATTAATTTTTTATACACTGAAATTTTATAGACTGAAATTTTTATTCACCGGATTTTTATATACTGAAATTTTAAACACAGAATTTTTTTAAATTGATATTTTCAACACTGAATTTTTATATACTGAATTTTTTATACACTGAATTTTTATACACTAAATATTTTATACACTAAATATTTTATACACGGAAATTTCATACACTGAATTTTTATACACTAAAATTTCATACACTGAATTTTTAAAAACTGAACTTTCATACACTGAATTTTTATAACTTGAATTTTGTATTCGCCAAATTTTTATACACACAAATTTTAAACACTGAATATTTATACATTTAATTTGGTATACACCAAAATTTCATACGCTGAATTATTATGCACTGAAATTTTCAACAGTGAATTTTAATACACTGATTTTTTTATACACTCGATTTTTAAACACTGAAATTTTCACACACTGAAATTTTTAAACACCAAACTTTTCCTACACCGAAATTTTCAACACTGATCTTTTTATACACTGAATTTTTATCCGCAAAAATTTTATACACTGAGTTTTTCGACACTGAATTTTTAAACACTGACTTTTTATACACTGAATCTTTTATACAGTGAATTCCTGTATGCACAATTTTTTCATACGCTGAATTTTTAAAGAGTGAATTTTTTATACACTGAAATGTTCATGGCTGGATTTTTATACATTTAACTTTTAAACATTACGTTTTTAAATATGTCGACAAAATGTTTTTAACACACACAACACACACACACACACACACACACACACACACACCCGCCAGGAAGCTAATTTGTACCCTTGACCCCAATGTGATAAATGCATGAATGGTTATTGAAATATAGATCCTTGACAGGACTACAGTTAAAAGGGCGTGTTTGCAAACTGGTAGAAATTGTACTTAAAATAACGTGTCTAAAAGTGTACAAACTTAACACCTTTTATCCTCACAATACAATTTTCTTACATTCAACATTTCGCTCTAGACACACACACACACACACACACACACACACACACACACACAGACACACACACCCCCGCCAGGAAGCTAATTTGTACCCTCGACCCCAACGTGATAAATGCATGAATGGTTATTGAAATATAGATCCTTGACAGGACTACAGTTAAAAGGGCGTGTTTGCAAACTGGTAGAAATTGTACTTAAAATAACGTGTCTAAAAGTGTACAAACTTAACACCTTTTATCCTCACAATACAATTTTCTTACATTCAACATTTCGCTCTAGACACACACACACACACACACACACACACACACACACACACAGACACACACACCCCCGCCAGGAAGCTAATTTGTACCCTCGACCCCAACGTGATAAATGCATGAATGGTTATTGAAATATAGATCCTTGACAGGACTACAGTTAAAAGGGCATGTTTGCAAACTGGTAGAAATTGTACTTGAAATAACGTGTCTAAAAGTGTACAAACTTAACACCTTTTATCCTCACAATACAATTTTCTTACATTCATCATTTCGCTCTAGACACACACACACACACACACACACACACACACACACACACACACACACACACACACACACGAGTACAGAGGAGTCCCCACAGCCATGGCCGACAAAATCCCTGTTGGTCATTTTTTTTTTTTTTTTTAAATCTCCCGCAGCGCTCCAAAGCCGATCAGGACGCTCCATCATCAATGGCAACTGGGCCATCGACCGCCCGGGGAAGTTCGAGGGCGGGGGCACCATGTTCACTTACCGCCGACCCAACGAGATCAGCAGCACCGCTGGCGAGTCCTTTCTGGCCGAGGGTCCCACCGATGAGATCCTGGATGTCTTTGTGAGAATTCAATAAAGTTCCACCTTCAGACGTATTTGATGGGAAGAAATATCGCTCTGCTTTTCCACAGGTGATCTTCCAACAAGCCAACCCGGGTGTTCTCTACGAGTACATGGTCCCCTCGGAGGGACATGGACGCCAACCGAACCACACGCCTGAAGGTCAACTTCGCCCATGCAGCACATTTACCCATCATGCATTGCATAAAATCCCAGTCCCCGCATCTTAGGGAACGCAGTAAACGAGCAAGAATACCACCCGGCGGGCGGAGGGCGCTATCCCGCTACCGTCAAGCCCCCCAGACGCGAGAGGGACTACGAGTGGAAGATGGTTGGAAAGAGCGAGTGCAGCGCCTCCTGTGGTAAAGGTAAGACAACGCACCTTGACGCTTTTCTTCCTCTGTTATCCTCCATCACGTGTGGCGTAGGTTCCAGGTATGCCGTCTTCCACTGCGTCCACCGACTGAACCGAGTCCAAGTTCAGGACACTTTGTGTGACAGCAACAGCAAACCGACATCGCAGGAAGAACCCTGCAACCTGGAGTCCTGCCCGGCATTGTGAGTGACCACAGAATCCATATTTAGCCTATTATTTATTACCGTATTTTTCAATGTATTTCTTTTAATTTTCTCAAAACTTGACAGTGCGCCTTATAACCCGGCGCACCTAACGTACGGAATAACTTTGCTTGTGCTTACCGACCTTGAAGGTATTTTATTTGGTACATGGTGTAATGATAAGTGTGACCAGTAGATGGCAGCCACACATAAGAGATAGTGTAGGCCGGTGTTTTTCAACATTTTTTGAGCCAAGGCACATTTTTTGCGTTGAATAAATCCGGAGGCACACCACTAGCAGAAATCAATAAAAAACGAAACTCAGTTGACAGTAAAAAGTCGATGTCGCAATTGTTGGATGTGACTTTAAACCATGGGTGTCAAACTCTGGCCCGCCGTGTAATTTCATTTGGCCCTTGAGGCAATATCAATTTAGCATTAGAGCTGGCCCGCCGGTGTTATACAGCGTCGGTGCCGCTGTAACACCGCTAATATTCATACTTGCCAACCCTCCTAATTTTCCTGGTAGACTCCCGAAGTTCAGGGCCCCTCCCGAAAATCTCCCTGGGCAACCATTCTCCCGATTTTCACCCGGACAACTATATTGGGGGCTTGCATTTAAGGCACTGCCCTTAGCGTTCTCTACAACCTGTCGTCACGTCCGCTTTTCCTCCATAGTAACAGCGTGTCACATAATATTTGTGGCTTTTACACACGCACAAGTGAATGCAAGGCATACTTGGTCAACAGCCATACAGGTCACACTGAGGGTGGCCGTATGAACAACTTTAGCACTGTTACAAATATGCGCCACACTGTGAACCCACACCAAACAAGAATTACAAACACATTTCGGGTGAACATCCGCACCGTAACACAACAGAACAAATACCCAGAACCCCTTGCAGCACTAACTCTTCCGGGAAAATTCCAGTAAACTAACCAATAATTAACGTTTTATTCATGCATTTTCTCCTGGTACTTCAAGGCTTGAATGTTAGGTTCATTCATTATTGTTATTTTATTTTCAAATTTATTATCAGCCTGTGGAAAAAAATTGATATTTACCTCAGAATATTGCAAATAGAAAAAAAGGCATACAATTTTTATTAAAATTTTATTTGATATAGGTTAGGGACGGCGTGGCGCAGTGGGGAGAGTGGCCGTGCGCAACCCGAGCGTCCCTGGTTCAATTCCCACCTAGTACCAACCGTTGTGTCCTGAGCAAGACACTTCACCCTTGCTCCTTATGGGTGCTGGTTGGCGCCTTGCATGGCAGCTCCCTCCATCAGTGTGTGAATGTGTGTGTGAATGGGTAAATGTGGAAGTAGTGTCAAAGCGCTTTGAGTACCTTGAAGGTAGAAAAGCGCTATACAAGTACAACACATTTATCATTTATATGCCATTGATATTTTTTATTATTATTATTATTATTATTTGAAACTGGATTTTGCATGTCACTAAAGTTATATAAGCCTTGCTTGTTCAATATTTAATGAAACACTTGTTTGTGTCCCTGTTAAAAGGTTAATTTGTTCAACTTTGGCCCGCGGCTTTGTTCCGTTTAAAATTTTGGCCCACTCTGTATTTGAGTTTGACGCCCCTGCTTTAAACCATAACCAACCAAGCATCAAAAGAGCCTTGTCTCAAAGAAGGGGACTTATTTGGAGTTTTTTTGCTGTTTTCCTGTGTCGTGTTTTAGTTCTCGTCTTGCGCTCCTATTTTGGTGGCTTTTTCTCTTTTTTTGATATTTTTCTGTAGTTGTTTCATGTCTTCCTTTGAGCGATATTTCCCACATCTACTTTGTTTTCACAATCAGGACTATTTCAGTTGTTTTTAACCCTTCTTTGTGGGGATATTGTTGATTGTCATGTCACGTTCTGATGTACATTTTGGACGCCGTCTTTGCTCCACAGGAAGTCTTTGCTGTCGTCCAGCATTGTGTTTTTGTTTACTTTGCAGCCAGTTCAGTTTTAGTTTCGCTCTGCATCGCCTTCCCTAAGCTTCAATGCCTTTCCTTGGGGGCACTCACCTTTTGTTTACTTTTCGTTTAAGCATTAGACACCTTTTTACCTGCACCCTGCCTCCCGCTGTTTCTACGAAGCAATTAGCTACCGGCTGCCCCCTACTGATATGGAAGAGTATTACACGGTTACTCTGCCGGGCTCTAGACAGCACCGACACTCAACAACAACACATACTTTGCAAACTATAATTACTGATTTGCAAAAAAATGTTTTAATCCAAATAGGTGAAATTAGATCATCTCCCACGGCACACCAGACTGGATCTCAAGGCACACAGTGGTTGAAAAACACCGGTGTAGACTACAACATGACTCAAGTAAACAACACCAAAATGTTATATGTTCCATTGAAAATATAGAACATTACACACGGTACTCAAAAATCCATCAAAATGTTTTAGTACAACTTTGGTAAACTATGAAGCCACACCACTTGATGGATTGTACTGTGCTTCAACATAGGAGCATTATTATGGTCTATGTATAAGGTAATCATATTATCCGGCATTTTGTCTTTCAATATTATGCAAAAGCAACTTTTCTTACCTTCAGGTACCTGCTGATCTGTATTTGGGATCTGCATAAGTCATGAAAAATTGCGCATGTCGGCCTTTTTAGTCCGTGAGGACACCATAGACGACAATCTTCATTTTCTCTATCTTCTTGTTATGGGACATTCATCCTCCGCTGTTGCCATTTCTAATATAAAGTAGTGTAAAGTTTTTACTTATATCTGTCTGTAAACTTGCCATGAAAGCGCTAAAACATACATTTATGAAAAAAAGTGAAAAAATAAATCAGTATTCAAAATGATTTGAATATTTTTACTATCTCAGATTTTTACAGTTTTTTCCACAGAAAAAAAATATATTAATGACTAAACTGTATTTTTTCTTTAAAAAAATTAAATTTTTTATACATATTTAATTCATACTAATATCTATTACACAAAAAAGTATGTTAAATCGGAAAAAAAATTGTTTAAAAAAAATCATACATTTCCTATAAGTAGTTCATACTATTTAATACTTAAAAATTCATAACTGTTGTTAAATAATTACATTTTCTCAACATTATCTAAATAGATATTTATCCAATAATACATGTTGTATATCTGTGTTGGCCCTGCGATGAGGTGGCGACTTGTTCAGGGTGTACCCCGCCTTCCGCCCGATTGTAGCTGAGATAGGCGCCAGCGCCCCCCGCGATCCCAAAAGGGAATAAGCGGTAGGAAATGGATGGATGGACGATTAAGTATTTTAAAATGATTCTAATAAGCATTTTTTAAAATCTCACATACTATACTGTAATATAGTACGTAGATCATTGTATACATCTAATTTATTATACAGTAAAATGTGCTATATTGTAATACTTTGTTATTTCAGTGAAAGCCTTTTTTTGTGAAAATTCAAAAAAAATTAGACTACTAAAATGTTTAGATCATTAAAAATATATGTGTTTAAAACTATATTTTCCTCAGTTTTTTTTGCATTAATTAACACCAACTCAAAAGTGTTCCTTACACTTTTGAAGTTAAATGTTTCATATTAATTTGAAAAACTGTTATTTTAAGATCTCAAATGCTATATTGTAATATACGGTGTACATGATTTTGTATAATTAGTTTATTACACTATTTTAAATGGTAATATATTATTTTATTTCTGTGGAAAAACATTTAAAAATAGACTGTATAAAATTAAAAAAAGTTCAAATAACTTAAAAAAAATACTATTGTGAATTTGTCCAAATTTACTTTAGATTTTTTATTTATTGATGTTCATTAAGTGTTTTAAATGATTTGAAAGTAAAGTTATTTTAAAATCTCAATTGGCGAAGTTGGAAGAGTGGTCGTGCCAGCAATCTGAGGGTTACTGGTTCAATCCCCACCTTCTACCATCCTAGTCACGTCTGTTGTATCCTTGAGCAAGACACTTCACCCTTGCTCCTGATGGGTCCTAGTTAGCGCCTTGCATGTGAATGTGTGTGTTTATGGGTGGATGTGGAAATAGTGTCAAAGCGCTTTGGGTTCCTTAAAAAGAGGTAGAAAAGCGCTATACAAGTATAACCATTTACTATTTGTTTACCATTCTATATTGTAAAATAATGCAGTGTATAGATCTTTTTTTTGATCGTAACATATTTTTATAATATATTTTTTTTCTGTGGAAAAAAGTATAAAAATAATGAGAGTAAAAATGTTCAACTCATTTTGAATACTGATTTTATTTTTCACTTTTTTTTCATAAATAAAGTATTTCAATTAAAACAAAGTTTTACCAAATTTAACATATACAAATTTACTTTTTGGACAATTTAAATATGTGATTAATGTGAAGTGAAGTTGAATTATATTTATATAGCGCTTTTTCTCTAATGACTCAAAGTGCTTTACATAGTGAAACCCGATATCTAATTTTTACATCTAAACCAGTGTGGGTGGCACTGGGAGCAGGTGGGCAAAGTGTCTTGCCCAAGGACACAAACGGCAGTGACTAGGCTGGCGGAAGCGGGGATCGAACCTGCAACCCTCAAGTTGCTGGCACGGCCGCTCTACCAACCGAGCTATACTGCCCCGGTATACATGTTTTAATTATTATATTTTGTTTGTTTATATATATATATATATATGTATATATATATATACATATATATATATATATATATATATATATATATATATATATGTATATTCTATAATTGTTTATAATTTAATTTACAATATTATTTACATTGTATTGTGTCAGAATTGTATTCATTATTATTATTTTGTTTTGGTGAAAAAAGTACAAAATATATGACTAAAACTACAAAATCTTGAGCCTCATGGATGCCTGATGCCTTCTGCAGTTGAGTAAACGATTCTATAAGGAAAAAAAGCTGCCAATTTTTTCAAATGTCATTTGCCTGGTAAAAACTCATTGCGAATAACATCTTTTTTGCAAGAGTGACCTTGTACTGACTTCCTTTAGTTGGGATATTGGCGAGTGGTCGGAATGCAGCAAGATGTGCGGCCTGGGCATGCAGCACCGCCAGGTCCTGTGTCGCCAGGTTTACGCCAACCGCACCCTCAACGTGCACACCAGCCGCTGCAGCCACCTGGAGCGGCCCGAGACCGCCGGCACCTGCCAGATGAAAATCTGCAGCGAGTGGCAGATCCGCTCGGAATGGAGCGCGGTAAGTTGACGGCGTTCCCGCGTCTCAAGTATTTGCTGCAAAGTCTTTGTTGTGTCCTTGCAGTGCTCGGTGCCGTGCGGGCTGGGTCAGAGGTCACGGGAGGTTCGCTGTGTCAGCAATGTGGGCGACTTTGTTCCGGACGCCGAGTGCAACATGAACCTGCGGCCCGTCGACTTAGAGAACTGCGACATGGGAGCCTGCGCCAAGAGCTGGTTCTACACTAACTGGGGCGATAAGGTACGCTCACTGGCCTCTTCATTAGGGACACCTGTGCCAACTTCAACTGCCTTTACAAAGATAACACATCATACAGTCGAGCAAAAAAGTATTTAGTCATTGATTGATTGATACTTTTATTAGTAGTTTGCACAGTACAGTACATATTCCGTACAATTGACCACTAAATGGTAAAACCCGAATAAGTTTTTCAACTTGTTTAAGTCGGGGTCCACGTTAAGTCAGCCACCGATTGTGCAAGTTCTCCCACTTAAAATGATGACAGAGGTCTGTAATTTTCATCATAGGTACACTTCAACTGTGAGAGACAGAATGTGAAAAAAAAAATCCAGGAATTCACATTTTAGGATTTTTAAAGAATTTATTTGTAAATGATGGTGGAAAATAAGAATTTGGTCAACCATTCAAAGCTCTCACTGATGGAAGGAGGTTTTGGCTCAAAATCTCACGATACGTGACCCCATTCATTCTTTCCTTAACACGGATCAATCGTCCTGTCCCCTTCGCAGAAAAACAGCCCCAAAGCATGATGTTTCCACCCCCATGCTTCACAGTAGGTGTGGTGTTCTTGGGATGCAACTCAGTATTCTTCTTCTTCCAAACACGACGAGTTGAGTTTATACCAAAAAGTTATATTTTGGTTTCATCTGACCACATGACATTCTCCCAATCCTCTGCTGTATCATCCATGTATCCATTTTGGTATAAACTCAACTCGTCGTTGGTTTAACCACTTCTGGAACAAAAATGACTATCACATAATTGATTATTTGTAATTAAAAAATATAGACATTTAAAAAAAAAACAGTCATTAAATTAAAAATGATTGGATTTTACTAATATTTTTAAACAATTTTACATGGTAAAAAAAAAACAATTACCCACTAGTAATGGGTATTTTCCTCTAATGGCTTAATCAGCTCTGGAAAAAAAATAACTATCACTTGTAGTTAAAAATATATGTATATATATATATATATACATATATATATATATATGTATATATATATATATATATAATCAGTCACTCAATTAATAATTATTCGATTTTACTAATATTTTTAAACAATTTTACATGGTAAAGAAATATTTACCCACTACTTTTGGGTATTTGACTCAAAAATTCACCTCCATTTGATAAATTAATTGTATTTATGAACTAATTGTATTGAATTGCGGCGTAATCAATAGATACATACTGTATGCATTTAAATATTTTTAAAATGTATATTTCTACCAAAAAAACAACAACACTCGTTACAGCATTTTACAGATTTTTTACGATTTTAATAAGTAACATTTAATTAATTTATATTTTTTTCATACTTTTCAAACATGAATTCATAGCTAAGAATACATTTTAGTTATGGGCATTTGACCCTATTGACTAAATCAGCTATGAAGACAAATAGCAATCACGTAATGGATTATTTATTTAAAAATATTGTAAAAAATAAAAAAATCTCATTAAACAAATATTTTATACTAATTTAAAACAATTATACAAGGTATAAAACCCTATTCAGCCACTAGTTATATACTAGTTATATTTTTGACTCAATTATCTCCATCGACTGTAGAGGAAATTAACACAGTTCAATTAATCAATTATCCAATTGTCATGGGCATTTGACAGATTTTTTAAAATATAAATAAATAACAATATTAATTTATTACAATTTGTTTAATACATATACTGTATGTATACATAAAAAAACATTTTCCCCATTTGTCATTGGCTTTTGAATGTATGCATTTAATCAGCTTTGAAGAAAAATAATCATATCATATCATTATATTTTATTTACAAAAAAAACAACAATTAAGAAAAAAAAAGATTTTACACATACTATTTATCGACTAGTTATGAGCCTTTAACCATTAACTATGGAAGAAATTAACACAATTTAATCAATGAATTCTACTTTTGAAACATAATTTTATTGAATCGCACAACAATCAATTAATTAAAGTGTATGTATACTGTACCTATTTTCTATTTTTTTATATTTTCAATAAATATATATATAACAAATATTTAAGCACTAGTTATGGGTATATGATGCAATTTACTTGAAAAAATAACTATCATATAATCACTTCATTGTAATTTAAAAAATAATATATTTTACTAAAATTAATAGTCAATTAGGACATTTTTTTATATTTTTCTATGTATTTTTTCAAACTTATCATTTACATCTATTTAAAAATATTTAGCTCCTAGAGCAGGGGTGCCCATTACGTCGATCGCGAGCTACCAGTCGACCGCGGGGGGTGTGTCAGTCGATCTCCAGCCAGGCTTTTAAAAAAAATAGACCTAAAAATTAGTGATCATCAATCTTCACCAAGACGTCACTTAAATGACATTCACAGTACCGGAGGATCTTGTGAGATGACGCTGGCTGCTGCAAGATCATTATTATGAAAATATGACCGAGAGGAAGGCGAGAAACACTTTTTATTTCAACAGACTCTCGCGCCGTACCTTCCGTCAAAACTCTAAAGGCCGACTGCACATTTCCTGTCTTCACAATAAAAGCCCTGCTTCATGCTGCCTGCGCTAACTAAATACAGAGTCTCGGAAAACTGGCGTGCACAAGCGATCCCTCAGAAAGCTGGCGTGCACATCACTTGTGCACGCCAGCTTTCCGAGACTCTTATTTTGTTAGCCCAGGCAGCATGAAACAGGGCTTTTATTGTGACGATAGGAAATGTGCAGTCGGCCTTTAGAGTTTTGACGGAAGGGACGGCGTGAAAGTCTGTTGAAATAAAAAGTGTTTCTCGCCTTCCTCTCTGTCATTTTTTCATAATAATGAACTGGCAGCAGCCAGCGTCATCTCACAAGACCCTCGGGTGCCGTGAATGTCAATCAAGCAAGCTACGGAATTTGCCGCCAATGTTTTTCTTGCAAAGTGTATGGAAGCTGGATGAATTAGATGCCAAAAACCAACCGCTTTCATGTGGTATTGTACAGAAAGGACAACTTTTTTTCTCCTCCATTTGAAAATGTGGGCGTTATCATCATTACTGTTTGATTCCAATCAATGCAAGTCATCAGAATCAGGTAATACACCAACTTATATTCTTGTATTTGTGAAAGAAAGACATCTATATGTGTTACACATGCTTGTATCATCATTAAACACATTTAACTTGTTTACAAAAATGTCTCTTTCAGAAATAAATAAATATAAATTATATATATAAATGAGGTAGATTCCCTCGAGTTGGTCAATTGAAAAGTAGCTCGCTTGCAGAAAAAGTGTGGGCACCCCAATCCTAGAGCATTTGACCCAATATCTTTCATCAACCATGGAGGAAATAACACTAATGATTACATTTTTAAACATAATTTATTTTCAAAATCCAAAGGCAATGTTAAAATGCCCTAAAAGATGCAACGTCGAAGGAGAACACACAATTTGACGAAAGGTGATGTCCAGCGAGTGTATTCAGGTGTTTCTGTTCAGTAGAAGGCAGGAAGTGTAAACCGATAGTTTCCTCCACAGTGTTCCACTGAGTGCGGGATGGGCGTCCGTACACGAGGCATCCTCTGCCTGACCAACCACATCAGCAGCCTGCCTTTGGAGGGCTGCGGAAGCGAGCGGCCCCCGCACACCCAGGTGTGCAACAACGGCCCCTGTGAGAACGCCATGGAGTGGTTCACCGGGCCCTGGAGTCAGGTAGCAACACCACATTATTAAATGTCCTCCATGAGTCTTCACCATGACAACCAATGGAGTTTCTTCGTCATATTTTTTTTTACCTTTTCCACCACAACAAAATAATAATAATAATAATGAATACAATTAAAACCTGTATGTACCCAAACATTTTATATAATAAAAAATAATGTTAAATTAAAACATTTAACAAACATGTAAGCAAATTGTCCAAAAAGTGCATTTGTACAAATTAATTACAGTAAAAAACAATTTATTGAAAATACATTATTTAGGAAAGTATGTGGAAAATGAAGTCAGTATTCAAAAGTACGATCTTATTACCTAAAAAAACATGATATATTACATTATCACATGTAGTATAATGAATCAGCTGTATACAATTATATATCCACTATATTATATTATAAATTTTAAATTAATATGTTTTAATATAATTTAAAACATTTCATAAATATAAATGTCAAAAACCTTTTTTTAAAATTCAGATAAAAAATACAAGTATGTTTTTTAAATATATTTGTATTATTTTAAAATTGTTAAAATATTATATTTTTTAAATATATTTGTTGCGCAAGTGTTTTTCTTCTTAAATTAATGGTTTAATCCATTTAAAAGCCATACCGCATTGGAAATAAGTTAAAAGTTAAAGTACCAATGATTGTCACACATTAGGTGTGGCAAAATTATTCTCTGCATTTGACCCATTACCCTTGATCACCTCCTGGGAGGGGAGGGGAGCAGTGAGCAGCAGTGGTGGCCGCACCCGGGAATCATTTTTGGTGATTTAACCCCCAATTCCAACCCTTGTTGCTGAGTGCCAAACAGGGAGGCAATTGGTCCCATTTTTATTTTTCATAAATATATTTTATGTTTTATTTTTAAATTAATATATTTTTTATTTTATTTTTATTTTTTTTAATAAATATATTCTAAATATATTTTACATATATTTTAAAATACATTTTCATTTTTATGTTTCTCTGGTATGACTCACAACCTATGCCTGGAAATGTAAATACACGGACATAGTTTTCACACTGCAATTGAGCACACATGAAAGCGGTGGTGCCGTGATCGGTGTGGTAGTGGATATGTTTTAGTTTTTTTTGGATTATTACAGATAAATATAAGTTTTTAAAAAAATGTTTGACGGAAAATATGTTTTTTTAAATATATAGTAAAATTATTTGAATAGTTTTATAATCTTATTTTAAAAAGACGCATACAATTGACAGGAGCTGTCAAAGTTACATTAAAATGTTTTTTTTTTACCCCACAACAAGTAAAATAAAATAAAAAATACAAGTTAAAGTACCACTGATTGTCACACACACACACGAGGTGTGGCAAAATTATTCTCTGCATATGACCCATCACCCTTGATCACCCCCTGAGAGGTGAGGGGAGCAGTGAGCAGCAGCGGTGGCCGCACCCGGGAATCATTTTTGGTGATTTAACCCCCAATTCCAACCTTTGATGCTGAGTGCCAGACAGGGAGGCAATTGGTCCCATTTTTTATAAATATTTTACTTTTTATTTTTAAATTAATATATTTTATGTTTTATATTTTATTTTTATAAATATATTTTGAAATATATTTTAATTTTAATTTTTCTCTGGTATGACTCGGCCGGGGTTTGAACTCACAACCTATGCCTGAAAATGTAAATACACGGACATAGTTTTCACACTGCAATTGAGCGCACATGAAAGCGGTGGTGCCGTGATCTGTGTGGCAGTGGATATGTTTTAGTTTTTTGTTTTTATTATTACAGATAAATAAAAGTTTTTAAAAAATGTTTGAGGGAAAATATGTTTTTTTAAATATATGGTAAAATTATTTGAATATTTTTATAATCCTATTTTAAAAAGACCCATACAATTGACAGGAGCTGTAAAAATTACATTAAATGGTGGCTTTTTTAGCCCACAACAAGTAAAATAAAAAAATAAAGTAAATGTTAGAAAAAGTGATAATAATACATAAAGTATAAAGAAACCACAGACAGATATTTACGTAAAACCACAGACAGCTGCATTCCTAAATGGCCTTAGAGCAGGGTGTCACACCCACGGCCAGACCAGGTTTTTTTTTTAAATGAGCTGCAATATTTTTTATCGAAAGAACCTGCTGTTCTAAACTTGTCCACTGGATGTCACAATAGCAATTCTGTTAGGACTAGCAAGATGTACAAAGTAAAGTGTGGCTGCTGCTCCTCTCCCTCGACTCAAATGAAACTTAAAACCTGACGTTTTATGTCTTCTGCTTTGAACCTTATTTGGCACCCTTACTCCCCCATAAAGTCTCTGTCAAAAACGAGGAAACTTAACCCTTTTGAATAGTTTTTACCTCCGTTTTTTCACGGTTTGTTGAGTTAGCACTGGATTGGCAAAGGAGGTATTTGATACCTAGAAGAGTTTACATGTTGTGTTTTGTGTTCGATCCCAGAAAGAATGTGACTTAAAGTTTAATCCTGGCTTTGTAGATACACTGAGACAAAGGCTAAGCTTGTTGTGTTTTTGAAGCTGCCCCAATTTCCTCAGAATTTTCAACAAACTTGAGGTGTTTTTCCCGTTGGATTATTTGTGATTTGTACATTTTCAGAATGGTCTTCTATGTTTAACAAAAGTAAAACAACCTGGAGTTGTCTTTATTTTTAAGTTATCACGCCATGATTTTACCATTCCGGCCCACTTGGGATTAGATTTTCCTCCATGCGGGACCAATTTCCTCAGAATTTTTAACAAACTTGAAGTGTTTTGTCTGTAGGATTGTTTGTGATTTGTACATTTTCAGAATGTGCTTGTTCTATGTCTGGCCAAAGTAAAACAACCTGGAGTTGTCTTTATTTTTAGGTTATCACGCCATGATTTTACCATTCCGGCCCACTTGGGAATAGATTTTCCTCCATGCGGCGCCAATTTCCTCAACATTTTCAACAAACTTGAAGTGTTTTGTCCAGAGGATTATTTGTGATTCGTACATTTTCAAAATGTGCTTGTTATATGGCTGGTCAAAGTAAAACAACCTGGAGTTGTCTTTATTCTTAAGTTATCACGCCATGATTTTACCATTCCGGCCCACTTGGGAAGAGATTTTCCTACATGCGGCTCCAATTTCCTCAGAATTTTCAACAAACTTGAAGTGTTTTGTCCAGAGGATTATTTGTGATTTGTACATTTTCAGAATGTTCTTGTTCTATGTATGGCCAAAGTAAAACAACCTGGAGTTGTGTTTATTTTTTCGTTATCATGCCAGGTTTTTACCATTCCGGCCCACTTGGGAAGAGATTTTCCTCCATGCGGCTCCAATTTCCTCAGAATTTTCAACAAACTTGAAGTGTTTTGTCCAGAAGATTATTTAGGATTTGTACATTTTCAGAATGTTCTTGTTTTATGTCTGGCCAAAGTAAAGCAACCTGGAGTCGTCTTTATTTTTAAGTTATCACGCCATGATCTTACCATTCTGGCCCACTTGGGAATAGATTTTCCTCCACGTGGCGCCAATTTCTTCAGAATTTTCAACAAACGTGATGTGTTTTGTCCGGAGGATTATTTGTGATTAGTACTTTTTCAGAAATTGTTTGTTCTATGTCTGACCAAAGTAAAACAACCAGGAGTTGTCTTTATTTTTAAGTTATCACGCCATGATTTTACCTTTCCGGCCCACTTGGGAATAGATTTTCCTCCATGCGGGACCAATTTCCTCAGAATTTTTAACAAACTTGAAGTGTTTTGTCCGGAGGATTATTTGTGATTTGTACATTTTCAGAACGTGCTTGTTCTATGTCCGGCCAAAGTAAAACAACCTGGAGTTGTCTTTATTTTTAAGTTATCACGCCATGATTTTACCATTCCGGCCACCTTGGGATTAGATTTTCCTCCATGCGGGACCAATTTCCTCAGAATTTTTAACAAACTTAAAGTGTTTTGTCTGTAGGATTGTTTTTGATTTGTACATTTTCAGAATGTGCTTGTTCTATGTCTGGCCAAAGTAAAACAACCTGGAGTTGTCTTTATTTTTAGGTTATCACGCCATTGATTTACCATTCCGGCCAACTTGGGAATAGATTTTCCTCCATGTGGCACCAATTTTCTTCTGAATTTTGAATAAATTTGAAGCGTTTTGTCCAGAGGATTATTTGTGATTTGTACATTTTCAGGATCTTCTTGTTCTATGTCTGGCCAAAGTAAAACAACCTGGAATTGTCTTTATTTTTAAGTTATCACGCCATGATTTTACCATTCCGGCCCACTTGGGATTAGATTTTCGTCCATGCGGGACCAATTTCTTCAGAATTTTCAACAAACTTGAAGTGTTTTGTCCAGAAGATTATTTTTGATTTGTACTTTTTCAGAAATTGCTTGTTCTATGTCTGGCCAAAGTAAAACAACCTGGAGTTGTCTTTATTTTTAAGTTATCATGCCATTATTTTACCATTCTGGCCAACTTGGGAATAGATTTTCCTCCATGTGGCACCAATTTCTTCAGAATTTTGAATAAATTTGAAGTGTTTTGTCCAGACGATTATTTTTGATTTGTACATTTTCAGGATCTTCTTGTTCTATGTTTGGCCAAAGTAAAACAACCTGGAGTTGTCTTTATTTTTAAGTTATCACGCCATTAATTTACCATTCCGGCCCACTTGGGAATAGATTTTCCTCCATGCGGCGCCAATTTCCTCAGAATTTTTAACAAATTTGAAGTGTTTTGTCTGTAGGATTGTTTGTGATTTGTACATTTTCAGAATGTGCTTGTTCTATGTCTGGCCAAAGTAAAACAACCTGGAGTTGTCTTTATTTTTAAGTTATCACACCATGATTTTACCATTCAGGCCCACTTGGGAATAGATTTTCCTCCATGTGGCACCAATTTTCTTCTGAATTTTGAATAAATTTGAAGCGTTTTGTCCAGACGATTATTTTTGATTTGTACATTTTCAGGATCTTCTTGTTCCATGTTTGGCCAAAGTAAAACAACCTGGAGTTGTCTTTATTTTTAAGTTATCACGCCATGATTTTACCATTCCGGCCACCTTGGGATTAGATTTTCCTCCATGCGGGACCAATTTCCTCAGAATTTTTAACAAACTTGAAGTGTTTTGTCTGTAGGATTGTTTGTGATTTGTACATTTTCAGAATGTGCTTGTTCTATGTCTGGCCAAAGTAAAACAACCTGGAGTTGTCTTTATTTTTAAGTTATCATGCCATTATTTTACCATTCTGGCCAACTTGGGAATAGATTTTCCTCCATGTGGCACCAATTTCTTCAGAATTTTGAATACATTTGAAGTGTTTTGTCCAGACGATTATTTTTGATTTGTACATTTTCAGAAATTGCTTGTTCTATGTCTGGCCAAAGTAAAACAACCTGGAGTTGTCTTTATTTTTAAGTTATCACGCCATTAATTTACCATTCCGGCCCACTTGGGAATAGATTTTCCTCCATGCGGTACCAATTTCCTCAGAATTTTTAATAAACTTGAAATGTTTTGTCTGTAGGATTGTCTGTGATTTGTACATTTTCAGAATGTGCTTGTTCTATGTCTGGCCAAAGTAAAACAACCTGGAATTGTCTTTATTTTTAAGTTATCACGCCATGATTTTACCATTCCGGCCCACTTGGGATTAGATTTTCGTCCATGCGGGACCAATTTCTTCAGAATTTTCAACAAACTTGAAGTGTTTTGTCCAGAAGATTATTTTTGATTTGTACTTTTTCAGAAATTGCTTGTTCTATGTCTGGCCAAAGTAAAACAACCTGGAGTTGTCTTTATTTTTAAGTTATCACGCCATGATTTTACCATTCAGGCCCACTTGGGAATAGATTTTCCTCCATGTGGCACCAATTTCCTCAGAATTTTGAATAAATTTGAAGCGTTTTGTCCAGACGATTATTTTTGATTTGTACATTTTCAGGATCTTCTTGTTCTATGTTTGGCCAAAGTAAAACAACCTGGAGTTGTCTTTATTTTTAAGTTATCACGCCATTGATTTACCATTCCGGCCCACTTGGGAATAGATTTTCCTCCATGCGGGAACAATTTCCTCAGAATTTTTAACAAACTTGAAGTGTTTTGTCTGTAGGATTGTTTGTGATTTGTACATTTTCAGAATGTGCTTGTTCTATGTCTGGCTGAAGTAAAACAACCTGGAGTTGTCTTTATTTTTAAGTTATCATGCCATTATTTTACCATTCCGGCCCACTTGGGAATAGATTTTCCTCCATGTGGCACCAATTTCTTCAGAATTTTGAATAAATTTGAAGTGTTTTGTCCAGACGATTATTTTTGATTTGTACATTTTCAGGATCTTCTTGTTCTATGTTTGGCCAAAGTAAAACAACCTGGAGTTGTCTTTATTTTTAAGTTATCACGCCATTAATTTACCATTCCGGCCCACTTGGGAATAGATTTTCCTCCATGCGGCGCCAATTTCCTCAGAATTTTTAACAAATTTGAAGTGTTTTGTCTGTAGGATTGTTTGTGATTCGTACATTTTCAGAATGTGCTTGTTATATGTCTGGCCAAAGTAAAACAACCTGGAGTTGTCTTTATTTTTAGGTTATCACACCATGATTTTACCATTCAGGCCGACTTGGGAATAGATTTTCCTCCATGTGGCACCAATTTTCTTCTGAATTTTGAATAAATTTGAAGCGTTTTGTCCAGAGGATTATTTGTGATTTGTACATTTTCAGAATGTTCTTGTTCTATGTTTAGCAAAAGTAAAACAACCTGGAGTTGTCTTTATTTTCAAGTTATCACGCCATGATTTTACCATTCCAGCCCACTTGGGAATAGATTTTCCTCCATGCGGCTCCAATTTCCTCAGAATTTTCAACAAACTTGAAGTGTTTTGTCCAGAAGATTATTTAGGATTTGTACATTTTCAGAATGTGCTTGTTCTATGTCTGGCCAAAGTAAAACAACCTGGAGTTGTCTTTATTTTTAGGTTATCACGCCATGATTTTACCATTCAGGCCCACTTGGGAATAGATTTTCCTCCATGCGGGACCAATTTCCTCAGAATTTTTAACAAACTTGAAGTGTTTTGTCTGTAGGATTGTTTGTGATTTGTACATTTTCAGAATGTGCTTGTTCTATGTCTGGCCGAAGTAAAACAACCTGGAGTTGTCTTTATTTTTAAGTTATCATGCCATTATTTTACCATTCAGGCCCACTTGGGAATAGATTTTCCTCCATGTGGCACCAATTTCTTCAGAATTTTGAATAAATTTGAAGCGTTTTGTCCAGACGATTATTTTTGATTTGTACATTTTCAGGATCTTCTTGTTCTATGTATGGCCAAAGTAAAACAACCTGGAGTTGTCTTTATTTTTAAGTTATCATGCCATGATTTTACCATTCTGGCCAACTTGGGAATAGATTTTCCTCCATGTGGCACCAATTTCTTCAGAATTTTGAATAAACTTGAAGTGTTTTGTCTGTAGGATTGTTTGTGATTTGTACATTTTCAGAATGTGCTTGTTCTATGTCTGGCCAAAGTAAAACAACCTGGAGTTGTCTTTATTTTTAAGTTATCATGCCATGATTTTACCATTCTGGCCAACTTGGGAATAGATTTTCCTCCATGTGGCACCAATTTCTTCAGAATTTTGAATAAATTTGAAGTGTTTTGTCCAGACGATTATTTTTGATTTGTACATTTTCAGGATCTTCTTGTTCTATGTTTGGCCAAAGTAAAACAACCAGGAGTTGTCTTTATTTTTAAGTTATCATGCCATGATTTTACCATTCTGGCCAACTTGGGAATAGATTTTCCTCCATGTGGCACCAATTTCTTCAGAATTTTGAATAAATTTGAAGTGTTTTGTCCAGACGATTATTTTTGATTTGTACATTTTCAGGATCTTCTTGTTCTATGTTTGGCCAAAGTAAAACAACCTGGAGTTGTCTTTATTTTTAAGTTATCATGCCATTATTTTACCATTCCGGCCCACTTGGGATTAGATTTTCCTCCATGCGGGACCAATTTCCTCAGAATTTTTAACAAATTTGAAGTGTTTTGTCTGTAGGATTGTTTGTGATTTGTACATTTTCAGAATGTGCTTGTTCTATGTCTGGCTGAAGTAAAACAACCTGGAGTTGTCTTTATTTTTAAGTTATCATGCCATTATTTTACCATTCCGGCCCACTTGGGAATAGATTTTCCTCCATGTGGCACCAATTTCTTCAGAATTTTGAATAAATTTGAAGTGTTTTGTCCAGACGATTATTTTTGATTTGTACATTTTCAGGATCTTCTTGTTTTATGTTTGGCCAAAGTAAAACAACCTGGAGTTGTCTTTATTTTTAAGTTATCACGCCATTAATTTACCATTCCGGCCCACTTGGGAATAGATTTTCCTCCATGCGGCGCCAATTTCCTCAGAATTTTTAACAAATTTGAAGTGTTTTGTCTGTAGGATTGTTTGTGATTTGTACATTTTCAGAATGTTCTTGTTCTATGTCTGGCCAAAGTAAAACAACCTGGAGTTGTCTTTATTTTTAGGTTATCACACCATGATTTTACCATTCAGGCCGACTTGGAAATAGATTTTCCTCCATGTGGCACCAATTTTCTTCTGAATTTTGAATAAATTTGAAGCGTTTTGTCCAGAGGATTATTTGTGATTTGTACATTTTCAGAATGTTCTTGTTCTATGTTTAGCAAAAGTAAAACAACCTGGAGTTGTCTTTATTTTCAAGTTATCACGCCATGATTTTACCATTCCAGCCCACTTGGGAATAGATTTTCCTCCATGCGGCTCCAATTTCCTCAGAATTTTCAACAAACTTGAAGTGTTTTGTCCAGAAGATTATTTAGGATTTGTACATTTTCAGAATGTGCTTGTTCTATGTCTGGCCAAAGTAAAACAACCAGGAGTTGTCTTTATTTTTAAGTCATCATGCCATTATTTTACCATTCCGGCCCACTAGGGAATAGATTTTCCTCCATGCGGGACCAATTTCTTCAGAATTTTCAACAAACTTGAAGTGTTTTGTCCAGAAGATTATTTTTGATTTGTACTTTTTCAGAAATTGCTTGTTCTATGTCTGGCCAAAGTAAAACAACCTGGAGTTGTCTTTATTTTTAAGTTATCACGCCATTATTTTACCATTCCGGCCCACTAGGGAATAGATTTTCCTCCATGCGGGACCAATTTCTTCAGAATTTCCAACAAACTTGAAGTCTTTTGTCCAGAAGATTATTTTTGATTTGTACTTTTTCAGAAATTGCTTGTCCTATGTCTGGCCAAAGTAAAACAACCTGGAGTTGTCTTTATTTTTAAGTTATCACGCCATGATTTTACCATTCTGGCCAACTTGGGAATAGATTTTCCTCCATGAGGCGCCAATTTCCTCAGAATTTTCAACAAACTCGAACTGTTTTGTCCGGAGGATTATTTGTGATTTGTACATTTTCAAAACGTGCTTGTTATATTTTTGGCCAAAGTAAAACATGGAAAAGCTGTATCTATTTTTAGGTTATCATGCCTTGATTTTACCTGTGACACCCCTGCCTTAGAGAGATATAGCAACCAACAAGCAAACAAAAGGCTCATCAACCAAAATGTTCTGGAACAATTTAACGAACAATCATTCAATGTCAGTCTAATCTTCTCCAGTTTGAGAAAATAAAGAGCATCTTTATCTTTAATCCAGCCAGTGTGGCAAGGGGGCGCTGTTGCTATCCGATTTACCAGAACGGGTCTTCAAGCCAACAAAGTAAATGCGACAAGATTCTGTTTAAAATCTATGAACCCGTATTTTTTCTACAGAACAAAATACAATTACTGAAATGACATGATATAACATAACGACATGTAACGTGTTCCAGTGCTCTGCAGAGTGCGGCGCAGGCAGCCAGCAGAGGGCGGTGGTGTGTCTGATGAGATCGCCCGACGGCTTCGCCGTGGCGCCTCAGTACGAGTGCTCGTCGCTGGAGAGGCCCCTCGGCCAGCAGAGCTGCAACGTGAGAGCTTGCGGCGCCAAGTGGTACTACACCGACTGGAGCGCCGTGAGTCGCATAACACGCTAATTTGCATTTGATGACTTTATAAACAAGCAACAACAGAACCAATGTTGGAACGGCGGTAATGCTACTATAAAAAACCCAAAACCAGTGAAGTTGGCATGTTGTGTTATTCGTAAACAAAAAATAGAATACATCCATCCATCCATCCATTTTCTACCGCTTATTCCCTTTCGGGGTCGCGGGGGGCGCTGGCGCCTATCTCAGCTACAATCGGGCGGAAGGCGGGGTATACCCTGGACAAGTCGCCACCTCATCGCAGGGCCAACACGGATAGACAGACAACATTCACACTCACATTCACACACTAGGGCCAATTTAGTGTTGCCAATCAACCTATCCCCAGGTGCATGTCTTTGGAAGTGGGAAGAAGCCGGAGTACCCGGAGGGAACCCACGCATTCACGGGGAGAACATGCAAATTCCACACAGAAAGATCCCGAGCCTGGATTTGAACCCAGGACTGCAGGAACTTCGTATTGTGAGGCAAACGCACTAACCCCTCTGCCACCGTGAAGCCCAAAAAATAGAATAGAATACAATGATTTGCAAACCCTTTACCACTTATATTTAATTAAATAGACTGCAAAGACAAGATATTTAATGTTCCAACTGACAAAAACATATATATTTTTTGCAAATAATCATTAACTTAGAATTTACTGGCAGCAACACATTAAAAAAAAAGTTGGCACAGGGGCATTTTTACCTCTGTGTTACATGGCCTTTCCCTTTAACAACACTCAGTAAACGTTTGGGAACTGAGACACATTTTTGAAGCTTTTCAGGCGGAATTCTTTCCCATTCGTACAGCTTAAGTTGTTCAACAGTCCGGGTCTCCGTTGTGGTATTTTAGGCTTCATATTTTCAATGGGAGACAGGTCTGGACTACAGGCAGGCCAGTGTAGTACCTGTACTCTTTTACTATGAAGCCACGCTGTTTTAACATGTGACTTGGCATTTTCTTGCTGAAATAAGCAGGGGCGTTCATGATAACGTTGCTTGGATGGCAACATATGTTGCCCCAAAACCTGTATGTACCTTTCAGCATTAATGGTGCCTTCACAGATGTGTAAGTTACCCATGCCTTGGGCACAAATACACAGATGCTGGCTTTTGAACTTTGCGCCTATAACAATCCCGATGGTTCTTTTCCTCTTTGTTCCGGAGGACATGACGTCCACAGTTTCCAAAAACAATTTGAAATGTGGACTCATCAGACCACAGAACACTTTTTTCCACTTTGCATCAGTCCATCTTAGATGAGCTCGGGCCCAACGAAGCCGGTGGCATATCTGGGTGTTGTTGATAAATAACTTTGGCTTTACAAAAGTAGACTTTTAACTTGCACTTACAGATGTAGCGACCAACTGTAGTTACTGACAGTGATTTTCTGAAGTGTTCCTGAGCCCATGGAGTGATATCATTTACACACTAATTTTGCTTTTTGATGACTGAGGGATCGAAGGTCCGTAATATTACGTGCAGTGATTTCTCCAGATTTTCTGATCCTTTTGATGATACTACGGACCGTAAATGGTGAAATCCCTAAATTCCTTGCAATAGCTCATTGAGAAATGTTCTTAAACTGTTGGACAATTTGCTCACGCATTTGTTCACAAATTGGGGACCCTCGCCCCAGCCTTGTTTGTGAATGACTGAGCATTTCATGGAAGCTGCTTTTATACCCAATAATGGCACCCACCTGTTCCCAATTAGCCTCTTCACCTGTGGGATGTTCCAAATAAGTGTTTGATGAGCATTCCTGAACTTTCTCAGTCATTTTGCCACTTTTGCCAGCTTTTTTGAAATATGTTGCAGGCATCAAATTCCAAATGAGCTAAAATTTGCAAAAAATAACAAAGTTTACCAGTTCGAGGATTAAATATATTGTCTTTGCAGTCTATTCAATTGAATATCGGTTGAAAATGATTTGCAAATCATTGTATTCTGTTTTTATTTACCATTTATACAACGTGCCAACTTCACTAGTTCATTTTTGTGTATATTCACTCTTGCAAATGGCCCTCTATTCATTGCGATGTTCAAAAAGCACATTTTATTGTGTTAATTGTAAATATAAACAGAATACAATGATTTGCAAATCATTTTCAACTCATATTCAGTTGAATATGCTACAAAGACAACATATTTGATGTTCAAACTGATAAACATTTTTTTTTTTTTACAAATAATTATTAACTTAAGAATTTGATGCCAGCAACACGTGACAAAGAAGTTGGGAAAGGTGGCAATAAATACTGATAAAGTTGAGGAATGCTCATCAAAAACTGATTTGGAACATCCCACAGGTGTGCAGGCTAATTGGGAACAGGTGGGTGTCATGATTGGGTATAAAAGCAGCTTCCATGAAATGCTAAGTAATTCACAAACAAGGATGGGGTGAGGGTCACCAATTTGTAAGCAAATTGTCGAACAGTTTTAGAACAACATTTCTCAACGAGCTATTGCAAGGAATTTAGGGATTTTACCATCTACGGTCCGTAAAATCATCTAAAGGTTCAGAGAATCTGGACAAATCACTGCACGTAAGCGATGATATTACGGACCTTTGATCCCTCAGGCGGCACTGCATCAAAAACCGACATCAGTGTGTCAAGGATATCACCACATGGGCTCAGGAACACTTCATAAAACCACTTTCAGTAACTACAGTTGGTCGCTACATCTGTGAGTGCAAGTTAAAACTCTACTATGCAAAGCGAAAACTATTTATCAACAACCAAAGGAACGCCGCCGGCTTCGCTGGGCCCGAGCTCATCTAAGATGGACTGATGCAAAGTGGAAAAGTGTTCTTTGGTCTGACGAGTCCACATTTGATATTATATTTGGAAACTGTGGACGTGGTGTCCTCCGGAACAAAGAGGACAATAACCATCCGGATTGTTATAGGCGCAAAGTTCAAAAGCCAGCATTTGTGATGGTATGGGGGTGTATTAGTGCCCAAAACATGGGTAATTTACACATCTGTGAAGGCACAATTGAAGCTGAATGGTCCATACAGGTTTTGGAGCAACATATGTTGTCATCCAAGCAACGTTTTCATGGACGCCCCTGCTTATTTCAGCAAGACAATGCTAAGCCACGTGTTACAACAGCACGGCTTGGTAGTGAAAGAATGCGGGTACTTTCCTGGCCGGCCTGCAGTCCAGACATGTCTCCCATCGAAAATGTGTGGCACATTATGAAGCGTAAAATACGACAACAAGACCCCGGACGGTTGAACAACTTAAGCTGTACATAAAACAAGAATGGGAAAGAATTCCACTTTCAAAGCTTCAACAATTAGTTTCCTAAGTTCCCAAACGTTTATTGAGTGTTTTTAAAAGAAAAGGTGATGTAACACAGTGGTGAACATCCCCTTTCCCAACTACTTTGGCACGTGTTGCAGCCATGAAATTCTAAGTTGATTATTATTTGCAAAAAAAAATAAAGTTTATGAGTTTAAACATCAAATATGTTGTCTTTGTAGTGCATTCAATTGAATATGGGTTGAAAATTATTTGCAAATCATTGTTTTTCGTTTATATTTACATCTAACACAATTTTGCAACTCATATGGAAACGGGGTTTGTATTTGTCACGGAGCGAAACACATGTTTATCTCTTACTTTCGTTCCTTCCAGTGTTCCAAAACATGCGAGGGAGGATTCCGTGTGCGTGAGGTGCGATGTCTCACCGAAGACAAGCAGTCCGGCAGCAGCTGTGATGAGCAGCTCAAACCAGCAGCGCGGGAAGACTGCAACCCGGAGCCTTGCGTACCTCAAACAGGTGCGTCCGTTTTTGTCTTTCCCTTACGTTTCGTGTCTCGTTCCTCAACTCGGACGTGTCCATATTTCAGACGACCACTGCAAAGACCAGTTCTTCAACTGCAACGTGGTGGTCCAGGCCCGTCTATGCGTCTACGACTACTACAAGGACGCCTGCTGCGCTTCATGCTCGCGTCACCCGCACAGACAGTCCGCCGTCCACAGGGGGCGCAGCTAACGATCACATCCAGGGGGCCCTGGGCTCCACGTGGGGGACTTTGAACTTCTTGTTATCTGGGGACAGAAAGTAGGAACATTGTGTGTGTGTGTGTATGTGTGTGTGTGTGTGTGGGGAGCAAGGACGCAGCTAAAATCAAACCCCACCCCACCTCCCCCAGGCAGCTGTTCATAATATTTAAAAAAACAATTTGCTTTTTTTTTTTTCTTTAATCGTCTTAACTTTTCCTCATGTGTGAAGGATGTGGAAAAGACAGTAATCCACTCAATGGATGGACAAATAAGTGAAAAAGGTGATGCCGTGTGTATTATTATTATTAATATTATCAGAATTATTATTAGTAGTATCATCATTTTATTTAAAGGCCTACTGAAATGAGATTTTCTTATTTAAACGGGGATAGCAGGTCCATTCTATGTGTCATACTTGATCATTTCGCGATATTGCCATATTTTTGCTGAAAGGATTTAGTAGAGAACATCCACGATAAAGTTTGCAACTTTTGGTCGCTGATAAAAAAAAGCCTTGCCTGTACGGGAAGTAGCAGAGGATGTGCGCGTGACCTCACGAGTTGTGGAGCTCCTCACATCTGAACATTGTTTACAATCATGGCCACCAGCAGCGAGAGCGATTCAGACCACGAAAGCGACGATTTCCCTATTAATTTGAGCGAGGCTGAAAGATTTGTGGATGAGGAAAGTGAGAGTGAAGGACGAGAAAAAAAAATAGATGGCAAAGCGATTCAGATGTTATTAAACACATTTACTAGGATCATTCTGGAAAATTCCTTATCTGCTTATTGTGTTACTAATGTTTTAGTGAGATAATATGATCGCACCTGAAAGTCAGAGGGGTGTGGTGACCGCCAGTGTCTCCGAGGGAAGCCATGTTCCTCGACGAGGCGAAGGCAGCCAATGCTTCCTCCACGTTGGAAGCATCCGACGGTCGGGGGCGGCCGGTGGGAGGAGGCAAGAGAGTCCGCAGCTGCCTCTTTGACAGGTGCAGGAGGAACGACGCAAGCTCTCTGCTCATGTCTACGGTAAGAGCCGACTTATTACAACCATTTTCTCACCGAAACCTGCCGGTTGACATGTGGAAGGGAACCTTGTTTGCTTGACCGCTCGGTTCCGTAGTAAAGCTTCACCGTCATCTTTCGGGAATGTAAACGGGACGGCGTGATGCAGTGGGAGAGTGGCCGTGCGCAACCCGAGCGTCTCTGGTTTAATCCCCACCTAGTACCAACCACGTCACGTCCGTTTTGTCCTGAGCAAGACAGTTCACACTTGCTCCTGATGGGTGCTGGTTAGCGCCTTGCATGGCAGCTTTCTCCATCAGTGGGTGAATGTGTGTGTGAATGGGTAAATGTGGAAGTAGTGTCAAAGCGCTTTGAGTACCTTGAAGGTAGAACAGCGCTATACAAGTACAAGTACAACCCATTAACAAGGAAACACCGGCTGTGTTTGTGTAGCTAAAGGCGGCCGCAATACACCACTTCCCACCTACATCTTTCTTCTTTGACGTCTCCATTATTAATTGTACAAATTGCAAAAGATTCAGCAACACTGATGTCCATAATACTGTGGAATTATGCGATGACAAGAGACGACGTATACCTGTGAACGGTGCTGGACCAAAATGTCCTCTATAATGCGTGACATCACGGGCACGCGTCATCATACCGCGACGTTTTAGCATGATACTTCCGCGCGAAATTTAAATTTGCAATTTAGTAAACTAAACCGGCTGTATTGGCATGTGTTGCAATGTTAATATTTCATCATTGATATATAAACTATCAGACTGCGTGGTCGGTAGTAGTGGGTTTCAGTAGGCCTTTAAATTGGTCAGTTCAAACAATCAGCTCTCGTGTTGCATTCGTGGAAACTGGGAAGTATGCACTTCAATGGGAACGTAAAGAAAAAAAAACGGAAAGCAAGTATTATTTTTTTTGTGTCAACAGCCCAGACAACATTTTGTTTTCTTTTCATTTCATTACACCATCTTATACCAGATAATGTAACGGTAAACATTGACTTGTTTATACATTTTTAATTAGCCATTCAAAAGTTAGAAGTTAGCAACACTACCATCTAGTGGCGGCTGGTGGTAATTGCGGAAGGCACTATAATTGGAACGCCGAGGACAAAAGAGTATAAGTAAGCCACGGTAATTTGTAATGAATGATTAAACAATTGCTGTCACTCACAGAAACACTTTGGCACAAAAAAATCCACTTCTTCATCGAGCAGGTAAGTGCTAAACAAGTAAATAGATAGTTGAACATATTGAAGTCAACTATTTAGTGCCACACAAGCTAAAGTTAGCATCGCAACTCATGTTACAGACAACATACTGTGTTAAACTGTATTACCTACATGAATACATATTGACACACGACTGGGTTTTATTTCTAAAAACTGTATGGTTGTCGAATGTGTGTTTTCAGTGTTTTCTGCAATTTTTTTTTTAAACTTAATTTTCGGTGGCGTCGCCATTTTGTGCGACGTCACTCTTGTTAGCTCCAGCCTCAGAACCTCAAGATAATGTTGCAATCTATTATAAACAAGTTATGTTAAATGGTTAGTAAGAAGTCTTTGTTGCGACTTAAAGGCCTACTGAAACCCACTACTACCGACCACGCAGTCTGATAGTTTATATATCAATGATGAAATATTAACATTGCAACACATGCCAATACGGCCGTTAGTTTACTAAATTGCAATTGTAAATTTCGTGCTAAGTATCCTGTTGAAAACGTCGCCGTATGATGACGCCTGCGCGTGACGTCACGGATTGTAGCGGACATTTTGATCCAGCGCCGATCACAGCTATAAGCGGTCTGCTTTAATCGCATAATTACACAGTATTCTGGACATCTGTGTTGCTGAATATTTTGCAATTTGTTCAATTAATAGTGGAGACGTCAAAGAAGAAAGATGTAGGTGAGAAGCGGTGAATTGCGGCCGCCTTTAGCAACACAAACACAGCCGGTGTTACCTTGTTTACATTCAACTCTTAACGTAGACATGAGCGAATAGTTTGCGTCGTTCCATCAGGAGCAAGTGTGAAGCGTCTTGCTCAGGACGCAACGGACGTGACGAGGTTGGTACTAGGGGGGGATTGAACCAGGGACGCTCGGGTTGCGCACGGCCACTCTCCCACTGCATCACGCCGTCCCGTTTACATTCCCGAAAGATGACGGTGAAGCTTTACTATGGAACAGAGCGGTCAAGCGAACATGGTTCCCTTCCACATGTCAACCGGCAGGTTTCGGTGAGAAAATGGTGGTAATAATTCGGCTCTTACCGTAGACATGAGTTGAGAGCTTGCGTCGTTCCTCCTGCACCTTTCAAAGAGGCAGCTGCGGACTCTCTTGCCTCCTCCCACCGGTTGCCACAGACCGTCAGATGCTTACTCTGTGGAAGAAATAAAAAAAAATAAAAATGACTTAGCCCGGCTGCTTTGCCTCGTCGAGAAACGTGGCTTCCCTCGGAGAGACTGGCGGTCACCACACCCCTCCGACTTTCAGGTACGACTATATAATCTCACTAAAACACTAGTCACACAATGAGCAGATAAGGGATTTTCCCAAATTATCCTAGTAAATGTGTCTAATAACATCTGAATCGCTCCCACTGCGCGTGTCTTTTTTTTCCCCTAGTCCTTCACTGTCATTTTCCTCCTCCACAAATCTTTCATCCTCGCTCAAATTAATGGGGAAATCATCGCTTTCTCGGTCCGAATCGCTCTCGCTGCTGGTGGCCATGATAGTAAAAAATGTGAGGAGCCCTACAACCAGTGACATCACGCGCGCATCGTCTGCTACTTCCGGTAAAGGCAAGGCTTTTTTATTAGCGACCAAAAGTTGTGAACTTTATCGTCGATGTTCTCTACTAAATCCTTTCAGCAAAAAATGGCAATATCGCAAAATGATCAAGCATGACACATAGAATGGACCTGCTATCCCCGTTTAAATAAGAAAATCTCATTTCAGTAGGCCTTTAACATGGATACATGTCATTGGAATTGCTATGTGATTGCTAAATGTGTTTTATCGACTGGGTTTCCTGCAATTTGTATGTTTTGTATCGCATTACGGCGGACGCTGCCTTTTTTATGAGACGTCACAAGCCCGAGTTGGTATATAAAAAAAAGTAGTGACATTTTTCCTCGTCGAACTTTACGTCTTTAAGTTTCCAATTTTCTGGAATGGAGGATTAGTTCTGGACAGTGTTTGACAAGAGACAATTTTCTATTGCCTTACACAAAAGCAAAGTAATGTGTTGTGGAATAAGCTTGTCATTATGGTCGCTACCATAGACATCTTATAAGGCAGGGGTCTCAAACTCAATTTACGTGGGGGCCACTGGATGCAGAAACTGGGTGAGGCTGGGCTGCAAGAAAAGATTGCTTAAGAAAATCTAACATGCACTTTTTAACAAATTCACTTTCTTTGAATGGCTTTCCCGCCCTAGCAACATACTTGCCATCTCTCGCGATATTTCCGGGAAACACCCAAATATCAGTGCCACTCCCCCCCCCTGACAATCTCCCGGGGCAATCATTCTCCAGGACAATATTAGGGGCGTGCCGTGATGGTACAACCTATAACGTCCTCTACAACGTGCCGTCTCATCCGCTTTTCCACCATACAAACAGTGTGCCGGACCAGTCACATAATGTATGAGGCTTTTGCAGATCCACAGAAGTGACTGCAAGGCATAAGTGATCAACAGCCATACAGGTCACACTGAAAGGTGGCCGTATAAACAACTTTATCACCGTTACAAATATGCGCCACACTGTGAACCCACACCAAACAAGGTTGACAAACACATTTTGGGAGGACATCCGCACAGTAACACAAGATAAACACAACAGAACAAATACCCAGAATCCAATGCAGCCCTAACTCTTCCGGGCTACAATAGGGGGCGGGGATGTATATTGTAGCCATCCAAGCAACGTTATCATGGACGCCCCTGCTTATTTTAGCAAGACAATGCAAAGCCACATGTTACAACAGAGTGGCTTCATAGTAAAATAGTGCAGGGCTGTCCAGACCTGTCTCCCATTGAAAATGTGTGGCTCATTATGAATCCAAAAATACCACAACGGAGACCCCGGACTGACAACTTAAGCTGTACATCAATCAAGAATGGGAAAGAATTGCACCTGAAAAGCTTTAAAAATGGGTAATCCTCAGTTCCTAAACTTTTACTGAGTGTTGTTAAAAGGAAAGGCCATGTAACACAGTGGTAAAAATGTCCGTGCCAACTTTTTTTCTAAGATAATGATTATTTGCAAAAAAAGACGTTTCTCAGTTCGAACATTAAATAACCTGTCTTTGCAGTCTATTCAATTGAATATAAGTTGAAAAGGATTTGCAAATCATTGTATTCGGTGTGTATTTACAAATTACACAACGTGCCAACTTCACTGGGTTTTGGGTTTTGTAATGTTACAACTATTACTTCCATCAAACTAATTATTTTTTAGCCTTCAGTCTTAATGGGGAACAGTTTTGTCTGTTGCATCAATATTCAAACACATAGCTGCATCTGTCTTGGCGATACATGCTCTTTTTCATATTGTTGGAATTGGGGGTTAAACACCAAAAATCATTCCTGGGCGCGGCCGCCGCTGCTGCCCACTGCTCCCCTCACCTCCCACGGGTTGAACAAGGGCTACGGGTCAAATGCAGAGGACAAATTTCACTACACCTAGTGTGTGTGTGACAATCGTTGGTACTTTAACTTTGTTATTTTTTTGTATACTTAAGAACGTACTTTATAGTGTACTTTCATTTTTTGGGTTCGTCTGTTTTGCAATGCTTGGTACACATTTAATATTTGAATAAGTGCACATGTTTTCTTCAGATGTAATGCATTTCATGGCTGCTATTTAGTACATATATTATTTGACTTAATAGCAATGACAGATGGTGCAGGATTAGAGTGACCTCTAGTGGCCGTTGTCTGTAAATGTATGCTTCAATTCACTTACCCGGGTCCTCACATATTTTATAGATTTGTCACAGCTCAGTAAAACTAAAATATATTTTTAAACACATTTTAAAAATAATCAGTTTGTCACAGGAATAAAACAGCGTCACGTATTTGCAAAAGCAATCATTTATTAATTTCACTGCCGTTTACAAAAATAATTCTCTGGGAGATGAGAAACATATCATGTAGCTCACAATCGCACCATGATTAGGTTTGTGTCATTACTGCAGCTGTAGGTAAAAAGCCAAGATGTCTCTCCGACAACACCGATATTTATCCGATTCAATATCAGCACGAATCATACGTACTTGTATCATTTTGCAGTGCAGAATGTTAGAAAAGGTCTGATTAAGTGAAATCACTCAGAGAATAACGAACACCACTAACCTATTAACTGTCTGGAATGGAATTATGCTGTCTTAAGTTGAAGTGGAGTGGTAATTGTTATTTTTGGTTACACCTAGTAACTCAGTAAGTTATTTACATTTTCTGCCTTGGATAGTTTGTAAATACAAGTAATATGCAACTATAATTATTTGATGTATCGGCACATGCTTTTTAAGACTGCAGTATTACTCAATTAAGGACACTTATTAGGTATGTCAAGCTTGAGTGCTATTGTGTGCTTTGCTGTTGCTAGCATTTAATTTTGTAGTGTATAATGTTAGAAAAGGTCTAATCAACTGAAATTACTCAGAACAATTAGAGACACTAATCTATTAACCGTCTGGAATGAAATTATGCTGTCTTTTAAGTTAAAGTGGAGTGGTAATTGTTTTTTTTGCTGACACCTAGTGGCCACAATAATTCACTAAGTTATTTACATTTCTGTTTTGGAGACTTTGTATATGCAAGTAATACACAACTATAATTATTTGATACTTGTTTATATTGACACATGCTTTTTAACACTGGAATAATATTCAATTAGGGACACTTATTGCGTATGTTAAGCTTGATTGATATTGTGTGCTTAGCTGTTGTGTAGCTGCTAGCTTTTCATTTAGCAGTGTAGAATGTTAGAAAAGGTCTGATCAAGTGAAATTACTCAGAGAACAATGAAAAACCCTAACCTATTAACCGTCTGGAATGAAATTATGCTGTCTTTTAAGTTGAAGTGGAGTGGTAATTATTTTTTGTGACACCTAGTAGCCACCATATCTCACTCTGTTAATTACATTTCTGTCTTGGAGGTTTAGTATATGTAAGTAATATGAAACTATACTTATTTGATACTTGTTTATATTGACAAATGTTCTGTTTAACACTGGAATATTATTCAATTAGGGACACTTATTACGTATGTTGAGCTTGAGTGCTATTTTGTGCTTAGCTGTTGTGTAGCTGTTAACTCCTAGTAGCCTATAGCCTAGCATGTTTACATTTTGAAATGACTTGACTAAAATAGAATAAAAGACCAACCATGTGTGCTTTTTGGAGATCATTTAGATGTTAACTGGCTGATACACAAGCAACAAGCCAATATAATCTGATTTTTTCCTTGCTGATATCAGACCGATATCAATATTGGATCAGGATAGTGAAAAGAAAATGTGTTTATTCTGCGTTGTCCCATATGTCAATCTTGATCAGTCCGGACGCCACTCAGAACTTCACACTGCTCACGACCGGGCTGAACGTTTTGTCCGACTCGCTCATGAAGGCCTCGATCTCGTCCACCGTCCTCGGGACGCAGGTCAGCAGCTCGATGCCGGTGGCGGTGACGGCGATGTCGTCCTCAATGCGAACCTGCGGAGCCCACGATCAAAGCAGTGTTAGAAGTAGAGCTGTAATGGAAGGTAACTCGGGGTGGGGTACCGTTCACATTTGAACCAATACGGTACTGATTCCTGATACCGCCGAGTCGATACTGGTACGAATTTTCGGTGTGTGTTGATGAATATTAATTTCATCCATCCATTGGATGGTTTCCTGTTGGCTCCACTATGGACGGGACTCTCGCTACTGTGTTGGATCCACTTTGGACTGGACTCTCATGGTTGTGTTGGATCCACTATGGATTGAGCTTTCACAGTATCATGTTAGACCCGCTCGACATCCATTGCTTTCGGTCCCCTGGGGGGGTTACCCACATATGCGGTCCTCTCCAAGGTTTCTCATAGTCATCATTGTCACTGTCACCGACGTCCCACTTGGGTGAGTTTTCCTTGCCCTTATGTGGGCTCTACCGAGGATGTCGTTGTGGTTTGTGCAGCCCTTTGAGACACTAGTGATTTAGGGCTATATAAATAAACATTGATTGATTGATTGATTTCCTACCGCTTGTCCCTCTTGTTTCTGATAGTAAAATCTTATTATTTTTTGCAGAATTAAAACATGAGCTGATTACGACTGCTGTCCAGTTGTTGTATCTTGTTTCATTATCACATTTCTGACTGTCGTTTGCAAGTGTGAAACAAAGTTGCAGTTGCAAGTTGTAAGATGGCCGTAGTGCAGACCTAGACAATGTAAGGCCCGGGGGCTGCATGCGACCTGTTGAGCTTTTCAATCCGGCCCGCCGGACATTCCCAAATAGTTTTTTTTAGATCTTTAAAATGGAAACTGTAACTGCCATTATGATGTGCAGGGATGTTTTCTAATGACCGTAAGTCATGAACTATACAAAGTATTTCAATGGTTGGAATCTGCACTTTTGCATGATATACTAGTTACCATGGTAATCTAAGTCACAGCAGCTCAGACGAGGCACCAAGCAGTGTGGGTGGGGAGCGTTTTCACAGTGTGTCAGCCTGAAATGCGGGTGTCAGGGACAGACGCGGAGGGAGATTTTTACAGCAAAGTTCTAAAGCTTAGTCATATATCAGATTGTAGGTGAGTTTTTTTTTTTTTTTTACCCTTCACGTTCATATTTTTCTGTGTTTGTTGCTTTTTTGTTGCGTTTCCCTTGTTTGTAAAATATGTCGATCAAGAAGGGGTTTGACCTTCAAAGGTTGTCAATATTCAATGTTCATAGTTAATATTGTAAATCCCATCCATCCATCCATCCATCATCTTCCGCTTATCCGAGGTCGGGTCGCGGAGGCAGCAGCCTAAGCAGGGAAGCCCAGACTTCCCTATCTCCAGCCACTTCGTCTAGCTCTTCCCGGGGGATCCCGAGGCGTTCCCAGGCCAGCCGGGAGACATAGTCTTCCCAACGTGTCCTGGGTCTTCCCCGTGGCCTCCTACCAGTTGGACGTGCCCTAAACACCTCCCTAGGGAGGCGTTCGTAAATCCTACATTCTTTATTTCCATGTACATTCTGGGTGTCTCATTCAGTAAAAAAAAACCCTAAGATTCCAATCCGTTTTTTAAGGCGGTCTGTCTTAATGTTTTTAGCGTTCTGTCATGATTCGTGGTCCGGATCATGTTTAGTTTAGTTAGGTTCTGTTGGTTTCGGACTTCTTTAGTTTCTGATTGCACTTCCTTGTTTGTTTTGTCACTATGATTTTCACCTGCCTCTGTTTGGGACACACCTGTGGCTACTCTAGAGACACTATTTAAGCCTACCTTTTCCAGTCACTCGGTGTGGATTCGTTGTTTGCGGTAAGCAACTATCACGTTCATGTATCCGGTTCTTGCCTCCGTGCTAGGTATTGCCTTAGCTTCCCGTGCGTTCGGCACGCTCCCCTTATACTTCTCGAGTCTGTGCTAAGTACTAGCCTTAGCTTCCCGTGTGTTCGGCACACGTTTTGCTTTTGTTTTTTTCTGTCAGTTTGATTCGGTGTATTATTTATTAAATCATTTCCTACCTTTACGTTTTCGTCCGGAGTGTCCGTGTTTGCATTGGAGGAACGATCCCGCCTAAAGATGCGACCCCCACGTGACAGCGTTCAATCAGACATTATTGTGAGGTTTTGTATTAGTGTTCATAAAAATCAGCCCGCAGACACATTTTTTTTTCTAAATTTGGCCCCCACAAGTCAAAATAATTGCCCAGGCCTGCCGTAGTGTATAATTTATGGTGTGTTTGCTGTCTGTTGTGTAAGAATTCCACTCATTACACATCAGCTTAATTGCAGTTTTCATTAACAAATTTGGGGGTGGGCAGCACAATGGAACAGGGGTTAGTGCATGTGCCTTACAACACGAAGGTCCTGAGTAGTCCTGGGTTCAATCCCGGGCTCGGGACCTTTTTGTGTGGACTTTGCATGTTCTCCCCGTGACTGTGTGGGTTCCCTCCGGGTACTCCAGCTTCCTCCCACCTCCAAAGACATGCGTCTGGGGATAGTTTGATTGGCAACACTAAAAAAAAAATTGGCCCTAGTGTGTGAATGTGAGTGTTGTCTGTCTGTGTTGGCCCTGTAATGAGGTGGCTACTTGTCCAGGATGTTCCTCGCCTTTCTTCAGCCCGAATGCAGCTGAGATAGGCTCCAGCGACCCCAAACGGGACAAGCGGTAGGAAATGGATGGATGAATTTGGAGGTGTTGAAATTAAAAAGTTAAAATCGCTAATGCTAATCAGTGGCATGGCAAAAGCAAAGCCAACGTTTATTCGTATTCAGTTAGCGCTTTTTATTTTTTTTTTAGGCAAGTGGAGCCTTACTTTACTTATGTTGGAGCGTTTTTTGAGTCAATTTCTTTTTTGGCATTGAAAATTTCCAGCATGGCCAAAATTGCACTCGGTCTGCTCTCAGTGCTGCTGAAGTGATCGCCAAATTCCGAAGTTAGTCGGCAGCCGGACGTGACGTCACGCGAAAACAGGTACCGTAACCTGGGATTGTTGGATTTAATGTAAGTCGCTGCCCGGTAGGACTGGCAAGATTCGGTCGGTCCTAAAAAAGTACCGGATTGGGTGCCTTTCCGTTAGGGGAACACCTGATGACTTTTTGTAAACAGCATTGTTAGTCCACATGAAGAGAGCATATACAGTGGGGCAAAAAAGTATTTAGTCAGCCACCGATTGTGCAAGTTCTCCCACTTAAAATGATGAGAGAGGTCTGTTTTTTCATCATAGGTACACTTCAACTGTGAGGGACAGAATGTGCAAAAAAAAAAATCCAGGAATTCACATTGTAAGAATTTTAGAGAATTTATTCGTAAATTATGGTGGAAATTAAGTATTTGGTCAACCATTCAAAGCTCTCACTGATGGAAGGAGGTTTTGGCTCAAAATCTCACGATACATGGCCCCATTCATTCTTTCCTTACCACGGATCAATCGTCCTGTCCACTTAGCAGAAAAACAGCCCCAAAGCATGATGTTTCCACCCTCATGCTTCACAGTAGGTGTGGTGTTCTGGGGATGCAACTCAGTATTCCTCTTCCTCCAAATACGACGAGTTGAGTTTGTGACAAAAAGTTCTATTTTGGTTTCATCTGACCACATGACATTCTCCCAATCCTCTGCTGTATCATCCATGTGCTCTCTGTCAAACTTCAGACGGGCCTGGACATGCACTGGCTTAAGCAGGGGGACACGTCTGACACTGCAGGATTCGATTCCCTGTCGGCATAGTGTGTTACTGATGGTAACCTTTGTTACTTTGGTCCCAGCTCTCTGCAGGTCATTCACCAGGTTCCCCCGTGTGGTTCTGGGATTTTTGC
This sequence comes from Nerophis ophidion, assembly GCF_033978795.1. NCBI lineage: Eukaryota > Metazoa > Chordata > Actinopteri > Syngnathiformes > Syngnathidae > Nerophis > Nerophis ophidion. The sequence continues at coordinate 4,907,489 of NC_084612.1, forward strand.
TCACCGTTCTCATGATCATTTTGACCCCACGGGATGAGATCTTGCGTGGAGCCCCAGATCGAGGGAGATTATCAGTGGTCTTGTATGTCTTCCATTTTCTGATAATTGCTCCCACAGTTGATTTTTTCACACAAAGCTGCTTGCCTATTGTAGATTCACTCTTCCCAGTCTGGTGCAGGTCTACAATTATTTTCCTGATGTCCTTCGACAGCTCTCCATAGTGGAGTTTGGAGTCTGACTGTTTGAGGCTGTGGACAGGTGTCTTTTATACGGGTAACGAGTTCAAACAGGATCCATTAATACAGGTAACGAGTGGAGGACAGAAGAGCTTCTTAAAGAAGTTGTTACAGGTCTGTGAGAGCCAGAGATCTTCCTTGTTTGAAGTGACCAAATACTTATTTTCCACCATAATTTACAAATAAATTCTTTAAAATTCCTACAATGTGAATTCCTGGATTTTTTTCCCACATTCTGTCTCTCACAGTTGAAGTGTACCTATGATGAAAATTACACACCTCTGTCATCATTTTAAGTGGGAGAACTTGCACAAACGGTGTTTGACTAAATCATTTTTTGCCCCACTGTAATTATCTGAGTATGGAAGCGTTGGCAGGTTCTGATGAGTCTATTTTGCAGGGTAAAAGGAAGACAAAGATGGACTGACCCCACCAAAGCCTCGGAAGCGAGCCAGCACTTGGTTGTCGATGAAACAGCTCTGCGCCGGGTCAGCCAGGGCCTGATCCAGCAGGTGGTTGATGAAGTAGATCCCAGGCTCCACAGTTAGCACCATGCGCTCCTGAACCAGGCGGCCCATCCGAAGGCTCCTCAGCCCGGGTTCGTTGATCCGCTCCACCCCCTGTGGCGGACATAGAGGTTACCGCACGCCCCCGCCCTCGTCTTCTCCGCGTCCACACCGACTCACCTCCGGGTAGCCGCCCACATCGTGCACGTCGATGCCCAGCAGGTGTCCCAGTCCATGGGGCATGAAGACGGAGCCCATGTGGACCTTCATCATGTCGTCCACGTTTCCCTTCAGGAGGCCCATCTTCACCAGCTCCTCCAGGTGGACCCGGTCAGCCAGGCGGTGCATTTCGGTCCATTTGACACCTGCAGGTAAATAGTAGGGGTGTGAATCTTTGGGCACTAAACGATTCCATCAAATTCCGATTCCTGGTGCAACGATTTGATTCAGAATCCATTCTTGAGTCTTGCAATGTATTTTTTGATATAATGATTATATTGAAACTTTTCAAAAACAGGTTACCGGTTAGAAAAGCACCTTGTAGTTGCATGGAGATGGCCTAAAAGAAAGTACCGTATTTCCTTGAATTGCCGCAGGGCATGTAATATGCGCCTGCCTTGAATTACTGCCGGGTCAAACTCGCTTCCCAAAATAATTAGCGCATGCTTAGTAGTACCACCCGGTCAAACTCGTGATGTCACGAGTGACACTTCCCCTGTCATCATTTTCAAAATGGATGAGGCTGATTTCAATGCCGGTAATTTGAAATCGCATAAAGGGAAGAAGATTAAGAGCTATTCAGTACGATTTAAGGTCAAAACTTACATCACATTTAAATTTTTGCTGCATCCCTTTGGTAAGTGCTGGAGTGAGAAGAGGTTTTAAAATAATTAGCGCATGCTTACTTTTACCGCATGCCTTTGGTAAGCGCAGGAGTGCGAAGAGGTTTTAAATAAATTTTCGCCCTGGCGGCAATTCAAGGAAATACGGTATTTTTAAAAATAAATTATTATGAAAAATAAATAAAATACTTATATATATATATATATATATATATATATATAAAAATGTACAGTTGTGGTCAAAAGTTTACATACAGTTGTAAAGAACATAATGTCATGGCTGTCTTGAGTTTTCAATAATTTCTATGACTCTTATTTTTTTTGTGTTCTAGTGATTGGAGCACATACTTGTTGGTCACAAAAAACATTAATAAAGTTTGGTTCTTTTATGAACTTATTAGGGGTCTACTGAAAATGTGACCAAATCTGCTGGGTCAAAAGTATACATACAGTACAGCAATGTTAATATTTGGTTACATGTCCTTTGGCAAGTTTCACTTTAATAAGGCGCTTTTGGTAGCCATCCACAAGCTTCAGGTTGAATTTTTGACTAGTCCTCTTGACAAAATTGGTGCAAATTGGTTTTCTGACATGGACTTGTTTCTTCAGCATTGTCCACACGTTTAAGTCAGGACTTTGAGAAGGCCATTCTAAAACCTTAATTCTAGCCTCATTTAGCCATTCCTTTACCACTTTTAACGTGTGTTTGGGTTCATTGTCTTGTTGGAACACCCAACTGTGCCCAAGACTCAACCTCTGGGCTGATGATTTTAGGTTGTCCTGAAGAATTTGGAGGTAATCCTCCTTTTTCATTGTCCCATTTACTCTCTGTAAAGCACCAGTTCCATTGGCAGCAAAACAGGCCCAGAGCATAATACTACGACGGTGGGCATGGTGTTCCTGGGATTAAAGGCCTCACCTCAAACTCAAGATAGCCACTTTTTGGTGCACCCCTAGTGAAACAGTACATTTTTATAATACTGTAGATTGTCATAACGAGTGGGTTCGTAACAAAAGATCACCTGGTTTGATGGCAGCCATGACAGTCCTGGAGGACTTGAGGACCGCCTCGTAGATGGCCCTTTGGTCGGTGGTGAACTTGCCGTTGGCGGGGAAGGAGCAGGTGATGTCTGACGAGTAGCAGTAGTACTCGCCACCCATGTCGAACAGACTGGAAGAGTTTTATAAGTGCAAAAATATGTTATATAACCACAAACTACCCTCGGATCTAAGTGATTACTAAATGGATGAATTTTTTGGGGAATAACTGCAAACTTACCACATGTCGCCATCCATGATGGTTTTGTCGTTTGGAGCTCCAGCATGGCCGTAGTGAAGAACAGAGGCATTGTGACCCCTGGTGGTTAAACATTGAAACGTCACCAGATGACATTGAGACAGTCAAGAGATATTAATGACCAATAGTGTGTGTTTATGGTACAGTGTAGAAACCACAAGGAAGCAAAAACCCCATGTTACTTTATGAACAACAATTCAACTAACATTTGCTTTAGTGTCCATGATAACTGCACTTTTACTTCAGTTATTTATGAACCAAACAAACTCTCGCAGTACAAGTTTGTGTCTTAGGTTGGAATTTTTACCCGTGTGAAATTGACCCCCTTTATCATTGCAAATGTTAAAATAACACTGACATTTGTTTGTGCTGTTACAGCTTTTAAGTTATTCTAATGAGTGACGTCATTTAGCCTTGTCAAAATCATCCTAAACGTTTATGATGCAGACATTTTTTGTCCATTATAGTTTGTATGTTAATCAATCAATTAAGGATTATTTATATAGCCCTAAATCACTAGTGTCTTAAAGGGCTGCACAAACCACAATACAAACCACTATGACATCCTCGGTAGGGCCCACATAATTAATTAATTAATTAAAAACGTTTTACTGTTTTTACATTATCAATTTGTTATTATTCATAACCAGCCCCATGACATAAAAACTGTAAAAGTTAGACACAAGTTTTTTTGCAACACACACATAGCACAAACAAATGGGATAAGTATGGGGAACATTTTGACAAAGTGGGGGGCCAGATGAGGTCACTAGTCAGAAAATGTATTTTAGAATAACTTAACGGCACACATACAATTTGTTGCAGCACAAATGAATGACCGTGCTATTCTGACATTGCAATGATGAGGGCCAACTTCACTCAGGTTAGAATTTTAATCATTAGAATTAATCGTCATTAACCACAATGAATTACTTGCTCACATAATTTAAATGAACATAAAAAAGACCCTAATATTTTGACACAAATGCAATTTCATCGTCAGAATGTCATATGCAAATTTTAAAAAAATCTTTTACTTGACTGTACATAATTTATTTGCTCAAAACCTAGTAAAAGTATTATCTAAAATCCTGTCGAGTTGATTTTGTTGTGAAATTATGTATGTGTACGGATTGACATGACCACTGACCTTATATTAAACCCACGCCAGCTTTCAGGTAACCATTCGATGTTAAGGTAAAGGAGCTCAAAATGATTTATTGTAAAAAATTATAAAAAAAACAATAACATTGCGATATTAATCTGCAACCCCACACAATTATTGCGATCATTTTTTGTGATTAATAAAATGAGTCAACTCAACTTTTTTGACAGCCCTACTCTTTAACATTCTTTTCATTAAAGTGTAAAAATACTTTAACCACTGATTATATAAAGACATACAAATTTAATATTTTTAACATTGTTGTTCAAGTGTAAAAAGAAGTTAACTATTCTGAGTATTAATATGTAAAATCTCATCTATTTCACATTCTTGTTATTCAAGTGTAAAACAAAGGTAACTATTGTAAATATATAAAGATTTCTCATTTTTAACATTTTTGTCATTCAAGTGTAAAAAGATGTAAACTATTATTAAAGGGGAACTGCACTTTTTGGGAATTTTGCCTATAGTTCACAACCATTATGAGAGATAAGAACACTTTTTATTAGTATATTAAGATGATAAACGCTGGAAAGAGGCGGCTAATAGGAGTCACCGTTGTAGCCTTTAAAGCCCTCTAAAACAACTTAAAAACTCCATCAACCTTTTATTTCCACACTGCAATTCTATATATAATGTAGTTAGAGAAGTTCATAACAATTATGTAATATGTACAATATTTACATTATTTTTTATCATTTTAATTACTTACTTCTTTCGCGCATTGATTTCATAGCAGCGCACGTCCGTCAATGTGTTCTTACAAAACGCTTGTGTTTGTTGTAATTGTGGCAAACTTGGTAAAAAATGACAAAGACAACTTGTTTTTGGTCAAATAAGAATTCACAACCTGATGTTTTTGAAGCTGAACGTACAGAGGATGAACTGCTGCTTATAGAAGCGAGCACAAAGAAGAGGATGAAACATTAGAGCAGACGGAAGCTGATAAGAGTGAAATGAAAGCGACTCGAAGCTGCAAAAATGGAATTTGGAGACAAGCTATTTTAAAATTAATGAAGTGCTTACCCAAATAAATCAGAAAAAATGTCCGAGGTCAGCTGAACCAAACAGACAACTGTCCATCGAGTGAGTCACACTTCATATTGATCATGATACATTCAGCACGCCATGTTTGTTAGTACAACTACAGTTTATACGCTATCTGGCCAACTGTATATAAATAAAACATGAAATGTGGGCTAATACCATACAAATACTTTAATATGATTGTTCATGCTTTTCAGTCTGTACAGATTTGTGTCTTATCGCATTGTGTTGTGCATTACAAACTCAAACCCATTTCGTGCTGACGTAAAAGCAACCTTATCTCTTGCCATAGCTAACTTTTACGGCTAATACCAAAGCAAGCCGATGTGTTACTATGCTAGAAAAATAATTCCTCAGTGTTCGCTCTTGTTGCTACAGTTTGGTTATTATACAGGTTATGGAACATAAATTAAGTATTGGTGACGGTTATATGAATTCATATTTAAAGTGATTAAGAAGTAGAATTAATTGCTCCCATTAGCTGCATTGTTAACCACCTAGAATGAGACATTTTTTATATTAGAATGGAAAAACTATTAAAAACCTCATGATTGTAAATGATAGGCAAAATTCCAAAAAAGTGCAGTCCCCTTTGATATAAATATGTTAAAGCTCATCTTAACATTGGTATCATTCACGAATATAATGATGTAAGATATGATCTTTTCAATGTTATTGTCATTCAAGTGTAAAATGAAGTTAACCACTGCAAAACGTTTTCTGCCACAGTGAAAATTAGGATACGCACAACTCGAGAATGCAGGAGTTCCACTGAAATGACGGAAAACATATTTAGTGTGACAATACTGCAAGGTTTTAAGCGCGAATGAAGGCAATGAAGTGGAGCAACAGAACTTTCTCAATTAACTTAACAAAGTAAAGACTGGTTCTTTTTTCGGGACATGGCCCAGGTCATTAATTACTCCAAAGCCTTACGTAAACAGAAAACTAGCTAATACCCACTAATCCCGAAGAAAAACTCATTACACACGGCCTTGACTACGCATGGCCGACGCGGGATCGGTGAGCGTTCACGTGTAACCGCCGTGCTAATGAAATTTGGAAGCGACAACAGGTTGGAGTGGCGTGGCATTCCGCATTGTCGTCAGAAAAGCTCACGTTCCGCAGATGCACGTGTACGAGGTGTGGCGCATCCCTCCTTTGGTGTAGCAGTAGTGCTGGAACAGGCTGAAAAGGAGCAAACACTAATTAGCAGAACAGACACAAATTTTAATCTTTGTATAATTTAGTGTGACTAAATGTGGCCCGAGAACAATAGTTTGCATTATTATCATTTTTGCAATAACGAAAAACAACTGACCTCTCCATTTCATATTCTTTCTGTCCAGGTTTCACGTTCTTCATGATCTACAAAGACACAGATCCACGCCGGTGAGCAATTAGCCACGCCGGTGAGTAATTAGCCCCACAGATGTTGGTCAGCGGGATCGTTTCACTAATTAATCAGCCAAACAAAGCTGGGATGATTGTTTCCCGACATAAAACACGTTGTTATTATGAGAGATGGGCATTCACACTAATTAATTTCTCAGCACTCGAGGCCAAACAAACCTCACAATGACACAGAATTCATTGATTAGAGTTGCCTGTTTCATAATCCTTTCTGCACAGCTGTTGGTTTACAAAAAACTATTACATTTGCGAACTATTCTTTTTTTTCGCTGGTCAAATGCAGTGATTTAAAAAAAAAATCCAGCGGATAGTCTCCCGTGCAAAGGCAAAACCTGGTAACTCACTTCTAGCTGATTTTGAGAAAACAAAGGAAAACCAATCTATCTTGATGCTGTCTTACAAAGATCTACAAAGTCATCAAACGTATAGATGTTTTCTTGATTTTTCATTTTCTTGCCGATTGAGCCATGGATTGAATCTGCTCTCATGAACGTGTGTGCCCTTTCTCCAGATATTTTATCACAATCTCGGGTGGGCCCCATTCTGCGTTTGCACATTGGGCAAGAGCCGTGTACAGCGTCCAGTTTTTATTTTGACCTCCACAGTTATCTGCCCAAAAGAGTATGCAAGGGGAAGAATCAAGAACAATACATTTAATGAAGGTGCTTGCAACGTCCTGGGCCAATCTTCCAAATATCCCCTCGTGCCATAATATCACATAATCAGGTTGACCGTCGGCCCCCATTCGTGCAAATGTCTCATTAAAGACAATAAGGCGACTGACAAAGAAGCTCCGATTGGTCCCTTGAGATACTAGGTTTTTCTGTTGTATCTACGCGGTTATGTGGTAGTTGCTAGGTCCTGTCATGCGCGTAACAGCTTACTGACGGAAACCAATTACAATATCGCATACACTAATGTAAAGCATATCACCTAGGAACTCCAAAATTATTATTAGCATAGTTTTGACCAAAATTGAGTTACTGGGTTTTGCCTTTGGACGGGAGTAGTGCCACACAGTAACAATACAGCCAGTCAGTGTACCCCACACGCACTCAAGTCTTTGAATAGTGATTATATAATAATTCTCTGGGTGCACAAAAATTTGATACACATTCGAGCGCGATTCTTATCCATCACGATTCTAAATTGATGTATACTGTATTTTTTGGAGAATAAGTCTCTCCGGAGTATAAGTCGCACCTGCCGAAAATGCATAATAAAGAAGGAAAAAAAAAACATATATAAGTCGCACTGGAGTATAAGTGGCATTTTTGGGGGAAATGTATTTGATAAAACCCAACACGAAGAATTTGAAAGGCAATTTAAAATAAATAAAGAATAGTGAACAACAGGGTGAATAAGTGTACGTTATATGACGCATAAATAGCCAACTGAGAAGGTGCCTGGTATGTTAACATAACATATTATGGTAAGAGTTATTCAAATAACTATAACAAATAGAACATGCTGTAAGTTTATCAAACAATCTGTCACTCCTAATTGCTAAATCCGATGAAATCTTATACATCTAGTCTCTTACGTGAATGAACTAAAAAATCTTATTTGATATTTTTATTATTATTATTATTATTATTATTAGTATTGAAATTAAACAATGGATGTCCGCTAACTTTTTGCAACTCAACGCCAAAAAAACGGAAATGCTGATTATCGGTCCTGCTAGACACCGAACTCTATTTAATAATACAACTCTAACATTTGACAACCAAACAATTAAACAAGGCGACACGGTAAAGAATCTGGGTATTATCTTCGACCCAACTCTCTCCTTTGAGGCACACATTAAAAGCGTTACTAAAACGGCCTTCTTTCATCTCCGTAACATCGCTAAAATTCGCTCCATTCTGTCCACTAAAGAGGCTGAGATCATTATCCATGCGTTTGTTACGTCTCGCCTCGACTACTGTAACGTATTATTTTCGGGTCTCCCCGTGTCTAGCATTAAAAGATTACAGTTGGTACAAAATGCGGCTGCTAGACTTTTGACAAGAACAAGAAAGTTTGATCACATTACGCCTGTACTGGCTCACCTGCACTGGCTTCCTGTGCACTTTAGATGTGACTTTAAGGTTTTACTACTTACGTATAAAATACTACACGGTCTAGCTCCATCTTATCTTGCCGATTGTATTGTACCATATGTCCCGGCAAGAAATCTGCGTTCAAAGGACTCCGGCTTATTAGTGATTCCCAAAGCCCAAAAAAAGTCTGCGGGCTATAGAGCATTTTCCGTTCGGGCTCCAGTACTCTGGAATACCCTCCCGGTAACAGTTCGCGATGCCACCTCAGTAGAAGCATTTAAGTCTCACCTTAAAACTCATTTGTATACTCTAGCCTTTAAATAGACTCCCTTTTTAGACCAGTTGATCTGCCGTTTCTTTTCTTTTTCTTCTATGTCCCACTCTCCCGTGTGGAGGGGGTCCGGTCCGATCCGGTGGCCATGTACTGCTCGCCTGTGTATCGGCTGGGGACATCTCTGCGCTGCTGGTCCGCCTCCGCTTGGGATGGTTTCCTGCTGGCTCCGCTGTGAACGGTTCTCTCGCTGCTGTGTCTTGGATCCTCTTTGGACTGGACTCTCGCGACTGTGTTGTATCCATTGTGGATTGAACTTTCACAGTATCATGTTAGACCCGCTCGACATCCATTGCTTTCCTCCTCTCTAAGGTTCTCATAGTCATCATTGTCACCGACCTCCCACTGGGTCATTATTGTCACCAATGTCCCACTGGGTGTGAGTTTTCCTTGCCCTTATGTGGGCCTACCGAGGATGTCGTGGTGGTCTGTGCAGCCCTTTGAGATACTAGTGATTTAGGGCTATATAAGTAAACATTGATTGATTGATTGATTGATTTTACGGTAATGTGTTAATAATTCCACACATAAGTCGCTCCTGAGTATATGTCGCACCCCCGGCCACACTATGAAAAAAACTGTGATTTATAGTCCGAAAAATACGGTATACATTTTAAAAAATTGATGTGAAATCAATATTTTTGTTTTTAATATTTAAAAACAATGTGCAGCTGAGATAGGTTCCAGCACCTCCGCGACACCAAATGGGACAAGCGTTAGAAAATGGATGGATGGATGGATGGATGTTTTTAGGCTATCTCCATGCAACCAGAAAACAACTTTTCTAACCTGTAACCTGTTTTGAAAAAGGTTCATTATAGCTATTATACCAAATCATACGTTGCAAAAATCTGTTTGTATCGAGAATCGTGTTGAATCGAGAAAACATTCTGTATCAGGTGTCCAAATATTTCCACCCCTAAATAACCGTTTTCTTGCTTAACAGAATTGCAATTGCGACATCCAGCAGTTTCTTTCATGAACAATTGCGGCTAATTTTTATACTGAGCAAACTCGGCTCGCGGCCCTGACAAAACCTGTTCCTGGCATCTGATTTGAACTTAATGAAAAAGACTGAAAATAAGCCGGGGGTCTGCCAGGTCCAGGGCGGGGGACAAGGGACAAGGGACAAACCCCCTCAAAGCTCCTGGTTTTTCAGCAATTGAACATGCAAAAATTTTCAAAAAAAAAAGCACGATTTTAAGTTGTTTTGGTGTTGAAAGAATTGAAAAATTATCAACAAAGTTATATAAATACATACCCATTAATTCAAATTAATCACTATGTATGTTTCACTCACTGTGTTATTTAGTCACTACAGTAATTACAACTTGTGTTCATTTTCACAGGAACCACATGGGTTAGCCTACTACTCTGCACAGTACTTACAACCTTACTAGTATTCAATCCACAGCCACAGATGATTCATCTAGTTATTTACATTATTTACACATTACTTTAGCATTTTTGCTTTGATCGCTCTGACATGAGCCTTCCTGGCAAATTTCTGAGCAGCTTGCATTTTCCTTTTTTTTTCTGCTTTAGTGGATTTTGCCTTGGATTTTATAGCCAACTTCTCTGTCTTTAACTCCCTCTCCACTTCTAACTGCTCTAACAGCAAAAGTCCTAAAGAGTACAAACAAGGTTTATTCTATTAGCTAACTTCCTTTATCTGTATAGCCATTTGTGATTTATAGCATGAAATAACAAATATCTTGCAGTCATGTGGTTTATGTATCAAAATGATTTAACTATTCAATGTCAAAATATAGTACAAATAATGAACAAAACGTCAGCTACTGTCTTGTAAAACACCAATGAAAATTAATTGTAGTATTTGGACAGGCTATACTGTAGCAAAAGTCATCGCTTGTCTTCCACAATGTCGTCTACATTACTAAAAGAACATTCTAAGGAAGAAAATCCCTCTGCCATCTTCCACTAGTTTTTTTAAATATATAAATTGCGGGCTTAAATATTTCCGATTCTCTTTCGTGATCATTTGGGATGTGCGTGTCTGTTGTAATTTCCCTTCCTGGTTCGATGACCCGCCCTATTTTGCCTCTGATTGGCCTGTCCGTAATGTCTTGCCCCAATCCTAACCAATCGTTATTCATCATAGTAAACCAACTAACCAATCATGGATTTTGTCATACATAAACCAACCCATCATTGATGTTTCCCATATATTTTGTCCCCTGCCCATGGAGTTGCTTTGCTACGTAGTTTCGATTTTAAGTCAATCATTTTCAATGGAAAACCGCAGTTTTTACCACTGGATTATCAAAAAAAAACGCACTCAATACGAGAAAACCGTAGTTTTTGGCAGGTACGGCAAAGACACGGATCAAGATTTTAACACACATTATAGGTTGGAAAAATATAGAAATATTTTCAAAATATTTTTATACAGATAAAAAAGACGGATTTGCGACCGTAGGCAGAAAAATCACATCTGGCTCGCGGGTCATAGGTTTGACACCCCTGATTAAGATCGACGATTACATTGAAAACTGAGATGAAACGCGGCACACCAATTCTCCAATTTATTCAGTTTCTTTCGTGAGTCAAAGCGTTTTCTGGTAAACACAGTTTGGCGCTTCACATTTGAATAAAAAACAGCAGCTGCCATTTAGGAATGCAGCTGTCTCTGTGTTGACTTCTGTCTGTAGTTTTCTAACTTTATTTATTATTATTATTTTATTTATTATTATTATTTTATTGTATTTTATTTTTGTTTACTTTTCTTTTTTCACTTATTGGGGGAAAAACTGTTAAAAAAAATAACAGTTAATAAACAAATGTTTTTAAAAAAAAAGACAGCAGCTTTATCGGTCACACATTTTTTTTCCTAAATGGGTCATATTATTACTATTTTTCTACATGTAAAACACTTCCCTGTGGTCTACATAACATGTAACAATGGTTCTTCAAACCAAAATGTAGCACAGATTATGTTTTTCAGACCATCTTCACACTTCTTTCTGACCGTCTCTTCAGGATGTGTTGTTTTGTGGGCTTTCTTATTTACGTGCCTCCACTTCAACTGTTTCTTCTCCCCGTCAGCCATGTTGTAGATTTTAGCGTTTCCGTATTGAGTCTACTGACATATGTAAGAACTGTACGCTAATTTATATGAAAAATGGCAATAGCGGAGGATGCATGTGCATGTACAAGCCAGTCTGCCCCACAACAAGAGGTTAGAAAAAAAAAGGAGCTTAAAGACTAACACTGAATAAAAATGTCCAACTGGCGCAAAGCTCTTCGGTTAAACCTCTACTAGAGCTGGGCTGATAAAAAAACATCATATATATTGCGATAGACACATAATCTATCAATGAAAAATGCGTTCAATAAAATTTTCGATGTATATAGATAGGCGCCAGCGACCCCAAAAGGGAATAAGCGGTAGAAAATGGATGGATATATATATATATTTTTTTTGGTCGGAAGAAACCGGAAGTTGCAAACCAAGGTTGGTTGCATGAACAAAGACACTCTCCTGGTCCTTATTTTTGATGGGTCATAAAAAATATCAACAATTATCGATATTTGTATCATGATGGTTTTCATCCACATCGTCCAGCCCTAACCTCTATCTGAGACAACTTAGGCCAAGTACGTCACTTAAGTCTCAAATTCCAAACGGTTCGTTTGAAGCAAGTTTGGAAGAAGGTAAGATTGCTTAATAATTATCTCCACCATGACTCCAGGGTTCAATTGCGCATATTTTGGGGATTTAGGGCATCCCAAAGACACAAAAGGAGGTAAGAAAATTTGCTGTTGCATCCAGTCCACACAGTATCACATCTCATGTATATTAAAGGAATATTTTCTCTCCTTTCAGCAGAATAGAATGCCTTAGAAAAAATTATATTTGGCCTTGGTTTTTGCTCGAAGGTTAAAACAACTATCTCACTGTGCTTGTTATCCATGCATATAGATGCTTGTATTATTTCTGCTTTTAGTTAACTTTCCGTTTGGAGCGCCGCCAGGGCGGGACAGGCAAGGTGGACAAAAGAAATCTGCGTTCAAAAGACTCCGGCTTATTAGTGATTCCTAGAGCTCAAAAAAAGTCTGCGGGCTATAGAGCGTTTTCCGTTCGGGCTCCAGTACTCTGGAATGCCCTCCCGGTAACAGTTCGAGATGCTACCTCAGTAGAAGCATTTAAGTCTCATCTTAAAACTCATCTGTATACTCTAGCCTTTAAATAGACCTCCTTTTTAGACCAGTTGATCTGCCGCTTCTTTTCTTTCTCCTATGTCCCCCCCTCCCTTGTGGAGGGGGTCCGGTCCGATGACCATGGATGAAGTACTGACTGTCCAGAGTCGAGACCCAGGATGGACCGCTCGTCGGGACCCAGGATGGACCGCTCGCCTGTATCGGTTGGGGACATCTCTACGCTGCTGATCCGCTTGAGATGGTTTCCTGTGGACGGGACTCTCACTGCTGTCTTGGAGCCACTATGGATTGAACTTTCACAGTATCATGTTAGACCCGCTCGACATCCATTGCTTTCGGTCCCCTAGAGGGGGGGGGTTGCCCACATCTGAGGTCCTCTCCAAGGTTTCTCATTGTCAGCATTGTCACTGGCGTCCCACTGAATGTGAATTCTCCCTGCCCACTGGGTGTGAGTTTTCCTTGCCCTTTTGTGGGTTCTTCCGAGGATGTTGTAGTCGTAATGATTTGTGCAGTCCTTTGAGACATTTGTGATTTGGGGCTATATAAATAAACATTGATTGATTGATTGATTGATTGACAAAAGCATGCAAGGCGGCCGACCTTTTTAGAGATTGATCCGAACTTTAGACGGCTCAGTTCGCAAAGGCACTCCCAGCACTGGTATTGCTATCATTTGTACCTTGTTGGAGATGAACCAAGAGAGCACAGTCTACCAAGTCAAATTCCTTGTGCGTAGGGCTGGGCGATATGGCTTTTTTCGAAATATCTCAATATTTTTAAGCCATGTCACGATACACGATATATAGCTCAATAATTTGCCTTGGCCTTGAATTAACACCTGATGCATATAATTCTACTGTTGTTGCGTCTGGAATGTAAAGACAATATAACGTACCATAAACATGGATGCATATGCAATAAGTACAATATAGTTATCTGTACAGTAATGTGTTTGTTTATATCTGCACCTTATTGCTCCTAGCGTATGTTTCGGATTATAAATCGCTCCGGAGTATACGTCGCACCTACCGAAAATGCATAATAAAGAAGGGAAAAAACATATATAAGTCGCATTTTTGGGGGGAAATGTATTTGATAAAACCCAACAGCAAGAATAGACATTTGAAAGGCAATTTAAAATAAATAAAAAATAGTGAACAACAGGCTGAATAAGTGTACTTCATATGACCCATCAATAACCATCTAAGAAGGTGCCTGGTATGTTAACATAACATATTATAGTTAGAGTCATTCAAATAACTATAACATATAGAACATGCTATATGTTTACCAAACAATCTGTCACTCCTAATCGCTAAATCCCATGAAATCTTATGCGTCTAGTCTCTTACGTGAATGAGCTAAATAATATTATTTGATATTTTACGGTAATGTGTTAATTTCACCCATAAGTCGCTCTGAGTATAAGTCGCACCCCCGGCCAAACTATGAAAAAAACTGCGACTTATAGTCCGAAAAATACGGTATGTATATTTACCAAAACTGTATTTATTCAACAGTTATCAAGCAGTGGCACAAACATTCATGTCATTTCAAAACAGAAAGTGCAAGATTGTCAGAGACATTTTAAAACAAGTTATGAGTGCACTTTTGTGCATGATGTCACTAAGATGACGTATCAAAACAACACTAAATTAAAGTGCACTTTTTGTAGAGAACGCCACTACAATAGTTAAAAACAAAGTGCACTTTTGTGCATGATGTCACAAGATATTTCAATAAATGTCAAATAAAAATGAGCTGCATAATATGAAATCAAATAGTTTATGTCCTTCGCTATGTGGTAGGTTACTGCGAACGTTATCTCCTTCTGTTGTTAACTAATTTTTTCATATGGTGTTGATCTGGAAATGGTTGCTTCGGCATTTTGTGGGTATGGCACCGAACGGATATGTGGACATGCAGAGTTTCAAGCACTCTTCATTCTCTAGCGGGTGACTTTTCAAATGATGCTACAAATTAGCAGTAGGTGCTACTTTTTGTAGCAACGCTTTTGTCGCATATTTGTTCGACATCTTCCCGCTTGAAGCCAAATCACCGCCAGACGATGGACTCCCTGCTGTTTTTCTTAGGAATTAATTCTTCATTTGTTACCAGATTCGCACCTTCTTTCTCTCGTATTACCACTCCGCTTGCATCACAGCTAATGTTACCCATGCTGCTACCTCTCTTCTCCGCGACAACATGTGACGTATGTAAGAAGGTGCGCTTGTTTTAAGTCTCTGTGAGAAGGAGAGACAAGAAAGAGTGAACAAAGCCTGTAGTCTAATGCCCGCAGCTAAAAGCAACTTAGTTAGAAAGTATACTCGAATATCACGATATAGTCATTTTCTGTATCGCACAGAGACAAACCCGCGATATATCGAGAATATCAATATATCGCCCAGCCCTACTTGTGTGTTGGCACTTTTTTTGGGGAATTTCACAATCAATATGAAAGACATGACAACGAATGGATTTCTTCTAAATGCATTCTAACGCGTAAAAAACGTCTGCTTACAGCAAAGCTAATGGAAGGTAATCTATTCCTCCCCTAAAAAAAAAAAAAAAAACATCCAAAAAGTGCTAACAATACTCAAATTACATGTTGTGACTTGAATATTAACCAAGTATCACAGATTTTGTTACTATAAGCCTTACTTTGACAGCCAATTTAGACGCGGATATGGCGGGAACGACATGAAAAGACGCTTGGTTTTCCTGCCGTTTACTTTGCGAGGATTATGAGTCATTTTTCATTTAAACGTAAATATAACATTATCGTATCAGTCGGCATGCTAATGACAGCAGACCTTGTAAAGTAAGTGACGTTTTATTATGTTTGTTGGCTCTGATAAAGTCTGCAGTGAGCAATAATCATTAATGTTAAAATAAAAAAACGACCGTTGTGCTAAGTTTTTTAAATGAATACGCCGTATATGCTTAAAATGAGCAGAATACATACATATTAAAGGGAAACCACTTGTTTTTTTAAATAATTTTGCTTATTGTTCACAATCATTATGAAAAACATGACTGATGGATTTTTTTTTAATGCATTCTTAATATTAAAAGTTTGCTTACAATGGAGCCTATGGGAACCATTTAATTCTTCCTAAAGAGCCTCTAAAAAATATCTAAACACCTCCATTAGGGATTTATATAAATTATGTAAGTATATATGTAATGTAGTAATTGGCACATTTATAATAACATTTAATATTTACGTATTTGGATCATTTTAAGCGTACACGGCGCATACATTTCAAAAACGCATCACAAGGTTGGCTTTTTTTTTATTTTTTAAACATTACTGATTATTACTCACTGCAGACTTCATGAGAGCCAACACACATAATAAAACATCACTTACTGTACAAGGTCTGCTGTCATTTGGATGAAGACTGCTTGAATGTTCGTATATTCTCGTTTAGATAAAGAATGACTCACTCCTCGCGAAGAAACAGGGTGGAGGGGTGGTGGGAACCAAGCATCTTTTCGTGTCATTTTTGCCAGATTTGGGTGCCAAATGGTTGTCAAAGTGTCCCAACTTGTCAGAAAACATCCTTGGCTATCTACTTTCCAGGTAAGATGCATGATTTATGATCTACAATAAACTTACAGGGAGCAGGGAAGCGAGGAAACAGCAGACCACTCGGTGATGTAAACATATGGACACAGGAAGTGATCACGTTGCCGCTATACGTAGTTGTTCTGCTTTAGCGTTTACAATAACAATATAACTAATACTTGGTTAATATTCAAGTCACAAATTGTAAATGGAGTATTGTTGGCGCTTTTTCAATGGTTATTTATTGTATTTTACGGGTAAAATAGAGGACCTCCTATTTGCTCCACTGTAAGTGGACTTTTATTTATGTTTTTTTTATATTTAGAATGCATTAAAAAAATTAATCAGTTGTCATGTCTTTTATAATGTATGTGAATAATAGGCAAACATCCAAAACAAGTGCAAAACAGTTCTCCTTTAAATGTTATTTTAAATGTGCCTGCTACTATACTACATACATACATACATGTTTTTTTAAGGGCTTTGTAGGCAGAATAGAGTGACTTCCGTAGGCTCCATTGTAAGCTGACTTTTGGTAGCATTTATTTAATATTTAGAATACATAAAAAAAAAATCCATCCGTCATAACTTCTTTCATAATGATTGTGAACAATTGGAAACATTTAAAAAAAGTGCAGTTCCCCTTTAAAGATAAGGTCCCAATGTTTGTCATAAGGCATTGATGCTTCAGTACAGTTAGACCCATCATTATACACATTTTAGTTTTGTGATCTAAATCAGATTTTTTCCCCCTTTTTATAGGACAAAATCATCTTCGTAAGTGTTGATTGGTTCTGATGTTTTCCTTTGTTTCCTCGCTTTTCTATTCCCAAGTACAATTCTGATTGTTTAGACCAGAGAGATAATATTTTTGTATTGTTCTATTGACTTTGCATTTTTTTTACTACCTTATCCAGGAATAAAAAAGTCCAAACATAACTTGAAAACAGTATTAGAGCATTTTTTAAAATATATTTTAGGCATACACTAAATTATGTAACAATTGTTTTGATTTTGTTTTACTTGTTCACATCACATTCAATGATTTACAGAAATCTCACCATCTTGTGGGCTTCGCTGGACACCTTGTTGGTGTACCTGAGGACCTCCAGCTCCATGTCGCTCTTAAGCAGGCGGCTGCAGGGAGAGAGAGAGATTCTATCTGTCAGATAAGGTGAGCGACTTTACCGTAAGAAACTTACTGAGAGGAAGTATCAGCACTTCAGCAGTGGGAAGAAGAAGAAAAAAAAAAATACATTTCTGAAGTTCAGCTATTCAAATGTGCTCCACTAATAAGCCTCCTCCGGGAACAACGTGACCCCGACCGCCTCTTTAAATGTCACTGAGACACTTTTTTCCCCCATCTTTGTGCTGCATAGCTTGAAACTTTATACACCCAAATCCAAAATTGTACCATTATACACAAACACACACACACCAGCATGAACAGAAATATTGAGACTGAACAGTGGTAAAGTTTAGAATGTTGTACAGCACATCATTAATGGAACTCTCATAGAAAGAAGTTAATAGAAATGATTCGTTCCAGGGTCAAACCATCATCATCCTTGGTTACTGGCCTTCTCTACCAACTTGTCCAGTCTGTATGTGTCCCTGGCTCTCAGCCCGCTGCCCCAGCAAGCCACGGCGTATTATTTATAATGCTACGATGATTTGATAAAAGTGTCCGTTTAAGTAAAACATTTAAATATGTTCCTGTATGACATTCTTACATTAAAATTGCATCTGTATCATAATATCAGGCTCTTTTTTAAGCTAATTTAAATTATGCAAGCTCGTACAGTGGATTTACGAATTTAATTGGTTCTCGAACAGGGTTATTTAAGTTAATGTATTTTACATATATTAAATCTATTAAATAGCCAACATTTTAATAATTAATCAAATATAAAATTCTACATATTGAGTCTATTAGAGCAGTGGTTCTCAAAAATCCTTTATAAATATATTTATTGAATAATACCTCAACAAAATATGAATTAAAGTTCATAAACTGTGAAAAAAAATGCAACAGTGCAATATTCAGTGTTAACAGCTAGATTTTTTGTGGACATTTTCCATAAATATTGATGTTAAAGATTTCTTTTTTTGTGAAGAAATGTCTAGAATTAAGTTCATGAATCCAGATGGATTTCTACTACAATCCCCAAGGAGGGAACTTTAAGTTGATGATTACTTCTCTGTGTAGAAATCTTTATTTATAATTGAATCACTTAGTTATTTTTCAACAAGTTTTTAGTTATTTTTACATCTTTTTTTCCAAATAGTTCACTACAAATGAGCAATATTTTGCACTGTTATACCATTTAATAAATCAGAAACTGATGACATAGTGCTGTATTTTACTTCTTTATCTCTTTTTTTCCAACCAAAAATGCTTTGCTCTGATTAGGGGGTACTTGAATTAAAAACATGTTCACAGGGGGTACATTACTGAAAAAAGGTTGAGAACCACTGTATTAGAGTGCTAAAACTGCCAAGAGCTAATCAATTGTCAATATACCAGTGTGCAGCTTTTTAAACATCACAAAATGCTTTTTTTTTTTTAAAAGGAAGTTTGTTTTGTAATTTGTTTTCATTGCTGCCATTTTGACTGTTTATTTTGAATACATAAAGTTAAGGGTTTTATTTAGTACTTTGCCTTTCCTCTCTTTTACATGGACAACATTTTAATAGTCATTTAAATTTTCTAACTGCTGAATGAGCAGGACAGTTACCTTATAAATAAATATGAATTGTGATTGACTAAGTCATATTTGTTGTTATTAAGCACATGCCTAAAATAACTTAAGCTGCATTTAGAAGTCAATGGAAAAATTTGAGCCATTAAATATATGCACGTTTTATTATCCGACTAATCATGAAGATAGTCGATGATTAATCGACTATCGATTTAATGGGAAGTTGCAGCCCTAATGGAGCTGGCTTTTAAAAAATTGGTTTACATAAAAAAAAATAATTAAATAGATTTTTGCAAATTATAAATCAATCTAGAGTGGGAACAAATAAGAATCACAGTTTGCCCTGCTACCAAACAGTGAGGTGGGAAACACACAAAGTGAAAGGTCAGCACATTAATGCAAAGCCATGTGACAAGGCAGTGAGGGTTTGCTAGAGCGGTATAATGTTGTTCTCCTCCGCAGGAGGTGTGACTCCACAGCATTCCTCCTCATTTTGGCAAAATGTCCATTCATCTGAAGGATGCGGAATCTAATTGAGACAACACGCTGGCGTGCACGTAGTCCATTACGTGCATGCACGCTTGTTTCTGACACTTTAAGAGGGGACAAACAAACCTGATTCACGACGCCTCACCTTAGCGCGCAGCAGCATGTCACTGAATAAAATTGAACTTTAAGCCTTGAGCTACTGCTACCACTACCCCAGGGGTGTCCTGGCTGGTCCGCCAGTATGACAGATGCAAGGGCATGGCAACAGCAGATGTTACTCTATGCCAGGGGTCGGCAACCTTTACCACTCAAAGAGCCATTTAGACCCGTTTCACAAAGTAAAGAAAACAATGGGAGCCACATAGGGGTGTAACGGTACGTGTATTTGTATGGAAACGTTTCCATACGGGGGTTTCGGTTCGGCACGCGGGCGTAACGAACAAATTCGGAAGCAGAAGTCTTCACAAGCTGCTCTGCTTTCTGCCTCTGTCCCTGCCTCATTGTCCCGCCCACACAACCATCTAATTGGTTACATACAAAGCCAATCAGCAGTGCGTATTCAGAGCGATGTAACAGCCAATCAGCAGTGCGTATTCAGACTTCAGAACGATGTAGTCAATGCTTTAGCGTCGAGCAGATATTCGTCTAGCAGGGGAGGAGCGGACTCTACCCAAATTATACTAAACACTTCCCAGTCACAACTATTACAAACATCACTATGAGCCCGTTGACCTTCTAGAAACTTAAACTGCAGCTCAGCTCGCTCACAGTATAGACTTGAGATGAAGGTTCATTAGCTTTTAGCGTAACGTTAGCTCATTTTTCTGTGTGAGTGTGTACGTGCGTATGTGTGTGTGTGTTAGGAGCAGCAAAGCCCTGTCTGTCTGTTATTTCATTGAACTCCATTGTGTTTAGGGATGAATAGTCTCTCCTATTGCAATTGTACTATTTTCCAGCTATAGTTACATGAATCATTAGTAATGTAGCAGCCTAGTTTTGAATAGCAGGGTCCCTGCTATCGCATGTTGATAAAAATACAACATTTACATAATAAAAGTCAACTACAGACTTCCCAAATTCTGTAATAAATTAAGCATGATGAGTTGGCATTAAACAGTTTCAATGGAAACTGTTTAATGTTAAACTTTTTATATATAGAAGAAAGTTTTTTTCATTTTATTTAATCAAAGCAACAACTTGAGGCAGTTTAATGTGGATTAACGTGGGCAGAATTATTATAGTGTTTCCATTGTTAAAAGGATAAAACCATTGTTTACAAATTTGGTAAATAAATAACCCAAAAAAGTAATATTTTGTTGATTTCTTACTGTACCGAAAATGAACCAAACCGTGACCTCTAAACCGAGGTACGTACCGAACCGAAATTTTGGTGTACCGTTACACCCCTAGAGCCACATAACTCTTTTGAAATTTATAATGAAATAATACTGCATACAGAGTTTTTTTTTTGCTTTGTGCTATGTATAAACCAGGGGTCTCAGACACGCGGCCCGCACCTTAATAGGAAAATTTAACGTTAGTGCGGCCCGCAAGTTTTATATGAATGCCGCTTGACAGCGTCACACCTGCCAACCCTCCCAATTTCCCCGGGAGACGACCGAATTCCAGAGTAATTATTCTCTCGAATGTACGCTGGTGTTCACCCAATGAACATTAATAAGGGCGTACAATGATGGCCCTTCCGCTAGCGCCCTCAACGGCTTGTACAAATAGCTTGCCAGCCCAAAGAATTGTTTGACGAGGCTATTGCAGACACACGTAAGAGACTGCAAGGCATCCTTATTCAACAGCAATACGAGTCACACTGAGGGTGGCCGTTTAAACAACTTTAGCACTCTTACTAATATGCGCCACACTGTGAACCCACACCAAATAAGAATGACAAACACATTTCAGGAGAACATCCGCACTATAACACAACATAAACACGACATAATACATACCCAGAATACCCAGCTACCCCCAACCCCGCCCAGCTCAACCGACGCACGGAGGGGTTGGGTTGGTGGTAGCTTCAGTATATGATACATGGGATTCTGGGTATTTGTTCTGTCGTGTTTATGTTGTGTCATGGTGCGGATGTTCTCCCGAAATGTGTTTGTCATTCTTGTTTGGTGTGGGTTCACAGTGTGGCACATATTAGTAAGATTGTTAAAGTTGTTTATATCACAACCCTCAGTGTGACCTGTATGGCTGTTGACCAAGTATGCCTTGCAGTAGCTTGTGCGTTCAGATAGAGGTCGCATCCAAGATTTGACCGGCCGGCCGGCACGCAGGTAGCATGGTGAAAATCCTGGCACGATGACATTTAGAAAGGGTGTTAGAGGCATTGTCATCACAGCACTTCCTCAAAGTTGATGTCTGGGTGAAATTCGAAAAATATTTACCCGGGAAATTCCTGATAGAGACACTAAAATTTGGAAATCTACCTGACTTCTCCGGGCGGTCGGCAAGTATGCGGCTGAGCCACATCAGAGTGGTCAAAGAGCCGCATGCGGCTCCGGAGCCGCGGGTTGCCGACCCCTGCTCTATGCCATGTTATGATGTTTTGAAGTAGATCTGTTAAACAATAGTTACAAAAAAAAACAAAGAAAACATTAACAAAGTGTTTTATTTTTTTTGATTTGGTGCCATCTTTTGGACGAGTTTGCTCGTCGTTCAGTTTTCTAGCCGTCCATAGCGTTCCTACTCGTATGGATTCTTCATTCTTAACTCCAAGCAACATTTGTAAGTCTTACAGTTAAACTATAAATGTTTATACTTACTAATGTGTGATGTCTGTTTGAGTGTTTTCATGCATATTTGTACATGCTAACAAAATATAACAACGCAAGCATCGTTAGCATGAGCTAATATGCTAACAGAATTACAAGCGACTGTATTAGTATTATTAACTTACAATTGCATTCTTTTTGTAATGTTTCAATTTCACAAATTCCTCGGTAAGCTCACCAAGACATCACTGCAAAGTTATTGAGTCTGTTTGGATCAGGGGTGTCAAAGGTAGGGCTCTTGGGCCTTATTAGGCCCACAAACAGGTCTTACGCGGCCCGCGAGATGAGTGTGCCAAGTATAAAAATGAGCTAAAATTGTTTAATGAAAGAAACTGCTGTCCTGAATGTTTCCACTGGATGTCGCAGAAGCCATTCTGTCAGGCAAGCCAACGGTTTATACTGGGGCCAAACAAATGAAACCTGCCGATTCACGTCTTCTGGCACCCTTATTGCCCCAAAATGTCAAAAATGAGAAAAGTGAACGCATAGTGCAACTCAGCCCTCTTGAATAGTGTTTACCTTTTTTTGTACAGTTTGTTGAGTTAGCATAGGAATAATATGTGGACGTGACAAATTAGGTCTTTGATACCTCAAGGTTTTTATCAATGTATTATTTTTTGTGTTCAATCCCAGATAGGCTGTGAGTTAATGGTTAATGACTTTGTACACTGAGAGGAAGTCTAAGTTCATTGTGTTTTTCAAACGACACACATTTTATTCCTCAGAATTTGAAGTCTTTTGTCAAGAGGATTAGTTGTGGTTTATAAATTTTTAGAATGTGCTTGTTCTGTTTTTGGCCAGGCTAAAAAAAAAAGAAAACAATCTGAAATTGTCTTTATTTTTAAGTTATTATGCCATGTTTTTTACCAATGCGGCCCACTTGGGAATAGATGTTCCTCCACGCAGGCCCCTGAGCTAAAATGACTTTGACACCCCTGGTTTAGCTGATTGGAGGACTCCTGTTTTGTTGGATCAGCCGTTTTACTGCCGTGTTTCAGGCACTGTTTGGAAACTGACATAACTGACTTCAAGTGTCCTACATGTGGCAGATACTACCGAGCAAGGATCGGCTTGACAAGTGAACTGAGGACAAGTCAACCATGTCCGGCTCATCGTCGACAACGACGGAGGAACATCATCAGCTGATTGGATGACTCCTGTTTTGTTTGATCAGCCGTTTTACTGCCGTGTTTCAGGCATTGTTTGGAAATAGTAAGGTAGGTAAACAAACTCTTACATAATCTTTTTGTGTAAATAACTCATTTCAATATAAATACATCTGCGGCTAATATACAGTCGTGTTCAAAAGTTTACATACACTTGTAAAGAACATAAGGTCATGGCTGTCTTCAGTTTCCAATAATTTCTACAAGTCTTATTTTTTTCTGTGACCTACAATATACTTGTAGTTCACAGAAAACCTTCATGAAGTTTGGTTCTTTTATGAATGTATTAAGGGTCTACTGAAAATGTGACCAAATCTGTTGGGTCAAAAGTATACATACAGCAATGTTAATATTTGGTGACATGTCCCCTGGTAAGTTTCTCTGCAATAAGGCGCTTTTGGTAGCCATCCACAAGCTTTTGGCAAGCTTCTGGTTGAAATTTTGACCACTCCTCTTGACAAATTTGGTGCAGTTCAGCTAAATATGGTTTTCTGACATGGACTTGTTTCTTCAGCATTGTCCACACATTTAAGTTGGGACTTTGGGAAGGTCATTCTAAAACCTCAATGGTAGCCTGATTTAGCCATTCCTTTACCACTTTTGATGTGTGTTTGGGGTCATTGTCCTGTTGGAACACCCAACTGTGCCCAAAACCCAACCTCCGGGCTGATGATTTTAGGTTGTCCTGAAAAATGTGGAGGTTTTTTGATTGATTGATTGATACTTTTATTAGTAGATTGCACAGTACAGTACATATTCCGTACAATTGACCACTAAATGGTAACACCCGAATAAGTTTTTCAACTTTTTTAAGTCGGGGTCCACGTTAATCAATTCATGGTAATCCTCCTTCTCATTGTCCCATTTGCACCAGTTCCATTGGTAGCAAAACAGGCCCAGAGCATAATACTATCACCACCATGCTTGACAGTAGGTGTGGTATTTCTGGGATTAAAGGCCTCACCTTTTCTCCTCCAAACATATTGCTGGGTATTGTGGCCAAACCGTTCCGTTTTTGTTTCATCTGACCACAGAACTTTCCTCCTGAAGGTCTTATCTTTGTTATTGTGATGTCAGATGGAACAAAAATGGAGCTGTTTGGCCACAATACCCAGCAATATGATTGGAGGAGAAAAGGTGAATGTGTATGTAAAAGTGTATGTAAGCCTTTGAACACAACTGTATGGAAAACTATATTTTTCCCCTGTGCTCTATAGCCCAAAAATACGGTAATCGATGTTTGTACCATTGTTCATCAAATCTGGAATAGTTCTAATAGAGATGCATCAGAGAATCCATCATTTCCTCACCTCTATAGGATACATTTGCTTTAATGGTTCATGCAAAGACTCACCATTCCACAATGACTGGGTGCAAGAGAGTGTTGTTCACTTGGAATCTGAGTCAAAGAGAAAACATCCCAATTAGGCCTGAAGTGGACAAAACCAGTGCTTGCTGCTTAATGCATTTCACCAAAACATAAAAGTGGCGCACATTTAAAGAGAGCCCGAAGGCTAAAGTATGTAGATCATTGTTGACTTCACCAAATGATCTTATTGTGTGAGACTTGACTGCTTTGTGGAGCACACACAAAAGATGTAATGACATGAAACCTACTGGCTAATTCCTTCAAAGGAGGCTTCACGGCTGACACTCCCGCTGTCCGTGTTCTGTCCTCGCTGCAGTGAAAAGCGACATTAAATCCTCTTTAATGCACGCCAATGAGCATAGCTCGGGAATTAGCACACACACACACACACACACACACACACACACACACACACACACACACCCATCACCAATACCAGACGTGATTGGTCACGAGTGTTTGTCAGCAAAAGGAAAGGTCAGTGCAGCGTACCAGTGTGAGGAGGACGGCTGGTTTCAGGTTGCCAAGGACTTCGGCGATCTGCAAGGCGAAAAAACAGTCAGGGTTGTTATGAGACGCCTACAGAGTGACACGCTGGCTGGCAGGTGTGGCTCCGCGGCAACAGACGAGAACTTCACATGACTTTTATTGCTCATCCGGCAGCTTAAAATGTTAGTGACATTTTCCTGACACGCTGGTGACCCCCCGGGGGAGCCCTCCGACTATCACATAGCTTTAATACTGCACATCAGGGTGGAGGCAGATTTGCAGCGTGAAGGTCGCCTTATTTGGGCTTGGCTGGTTAGAACACATCACTTCGTCAGAACTTCCAAAACCAGTGAAGTTGGCATGTTGTGTAATTCGTAAATAAAAACAGAATATAATGATTTGCAAATCTTTTTCAACTTATTTTCAATTGAATAGACTGCAAAGACAAGATATTTAATGTTCGAACTGAGAAATATATATTTTTTTTGCAAATAATCATTAAAGACCTACTGATATGAGATGTTCTTATTTAAGCTGGGATATCAGGTCCATTCTGTGTCATACTTGATCATTTCGCAATATTGCCATATATTTGCTGAAAGGATTTAGTAGAGAACATCGACGATAAAGTTTGCAACTTTTAATGCTGATAAAAAAGCCTTGCCTGTACTGGAAGTCGCAGACGATGACATCACAAGGGTGAGGGCTCCTCACATCCTCACATTGTTTTTAATGGGAGCCTCCAACAGCAAGAGCTATTCGGACCGAGAAAACGACAATTTCCCCATTAATTTGAGCGAGGATGAAAGATTCGTGTTTGAGGACATTGAAAGCGAAGGACTAGAAAAAAATAAATAAATCAAGTTAAAAAAAAAAAGGCGAATGCATTGGGACGGATTCAGATGTTTTTGGACACATTTACTAGGATAATTCTTGGACATCCCTTATATTTTTCTATTGTGTTGCTAGTGTTTTAGTGAGTTTAATAGTACCTGATAGTCGGAGGGGTGTGTCCATGGGTGTCTTGAGGCCAGTGTCTGAGGGAAGTCGACGGCAGCTGTATGGACGGCGCAAGCTCAGCTGATCTCCGGTAAGAGGCGACTTTTTACCACAATTTTCTCACGGAAAACTGCTGGTTGACATTTGGTCGGGATCCATGTTCGCTTGACCGCGCTGATCCATAGTAAAGCTTCACCTCTGGGAATTTTAAACTAGGAATCACCGTGTTTGTGTGGCTAAAGGCTAAAGCTTCCCAACTCCATCTTTCTACTTCTCCATTATTAATTGAACAAATTGCAAAAGATTCAGCAACACAGATGTCCAAAATACTGTGTAATTATGCGATTAAAGCAGCCGACTTTTAGCTGTGTGAGGTGCAGCGCTAATATTTCCTTACATTCCGTGACGTTTTCAACAAGAAACTCGCGGGAAATTTAAAATTGCAATTCAGTAAACTAAAAAGGCCGTATTGGCATGTGTTGCAATGGTAATATTTCATCATTGATATATAAACTATCAGACTGCGTGGTCGGTAGTAGTGGGTTTCAGTAGGCCTTTAAGTTAGAATTTAATTGTAGCAACACATTGCAAAATAGTTGGCACAGGGGCATTTTTACCACTGTTTTACATGGCCTTTCCTTGTAACAACAATCAGTAAACGTTTGGGAACTGAGACGACCAATTTTTAAAGCTTTTCAGGTGGAATTATTTCCCATTTTTGATTAATAAGCTTAAGTTGTTCAACAGTCCGAGTCTCCATTGTGGTATTTTAGCATTCATATTGCACCACACATTTTCAATGGGAGACTGGTCTGGACTACAGGCAGGCCAGTCTGGTACCCGCACTCTTTAAAGGCACACTGTTGTAACACATGGCTTGGCATTGTCTTGCTGAAATAAGCAGCGGCGTCCATGAAAAAGACGTTGCTTACTTGGATGGCAACATATGTTGCTCCAAAACCTGAATGTACCTTTCAGCATTAATGGTGCCTTCACAGATGTGTAAGTTACCCATGCATTGGGCACTAATACACCCCCATACCATCACAGATGCTGGCTTTTGAACTTTGCGCATATAGCAATCCAGATGGTTCTTTTCCTCTTTGTTCCCGAGGACATGACGTCCACAGTTTCCAAAAACAATTGTGGACACGTCAGACCAAAGACCACTTTTCCACTTTGCATCAGTCCATCTTAGATGAGCTCGGCCCCAGTGAAGCCGGCGGCATTTCTGGGTGTTGTTGATAAATGGCTTTTGCTTTGCATAGTAGAGTTTTAACTTGCACTTACAGATGTAGCGAGCTACTGTAGTTACTACAGTGGTTCTCTGAAATTTTCCTGATCCCATATGGTGATATCCTTTACACACTGTCGCTTTTTGATGAAGTACGGCCTGAGGGATCGAAGGTCACGGCCTTAGCCGCTTACGTGCAATGAATTCTCCAGATTCTCTTAACCTTTTTAAATGGTGATTACGGACGTCGAGGAATATTGTTTTCAAACTGTTAGACAATTTGGTCACACATTTGTTCACAAAGTGGTGACCCTCGCCCCATCCTCATTTGTGACCGACTGAGTATTTCATTGAAGCTGCTTTTATACCCAACACGGCACCCACCTGTTCCGGATTGGCCTGTTCACCTGTGGGATGTTCCATATAAGTGTTTGATGAACATTCCTCAACTTTATCAGTCTTTTTTGCCACTTGTGCCAGCTTTTTTGCAACATGTGGCAGACATCAAATTGAGCTAATATTTGCAAAAAATAACAAAGCTTTCCAGTTCTAACGTTAAATATCTTTTCTTTGCAGTCTATTCAATTGAATATAGTTTGAAAAGGATTAGCAAATCATTGTATTCTGTTTTTATTTGCGATTTACACAAGGTGCCAACTTCATTGGATTTGGGGTTTGTAGTAAATTACGCTTATTAGACCAGTGATTCTCAAACTGTGGTACGGGCTCTCCCTAGTGGAACCGCAAATAATCAGTACAATAAAGTACAGTGTTCATTTTACTATATTCAAACACAGTGTTACTGTTCAAACTTTGTGTAATGTTGCAGTGGCCAAAGTAAGAAATATACTTGTAAAATTAAAGGCCTACTGAAACCCACTACTACCCACCATGCAGTCTGATAGTTTATACATCAATGATGAAATATTAACATTGCAACACATGCCAATACGGCTTTTTTAGTTTACTAAATTACAATTTTAAATTTCCCGGGAGTATCGTCTTAGAAACGTTGTATAATGATGACGTGTACGGGTGACGTCACAGGGTTTTAGGAAGTGTGAGCGCTACGCACACACACAGGTAAAAGTCGTCTGCTTTAACGGCATACTTACGCAGTATTTTTGACATCTGTGTTGCTGAATGTTTTGCAATTTGTTCAATTAATATTGGAGAAGTCACAGTAGAAAGATGGAGTTTGGAAGCTTTAGGTTTTAGCCACACAAACACACGGTGTTTCCTTGTTTAAAATTCCCGGAGGTGAAAATTTACTATGGATCAGAGCGCGGTCAAGCCAACATGAATCCAGACCACATGTCAACCAGCAGGTTTTGGTGAGAAAATTGTGGTTAAAAAGTCAGTTCTTACCGGATAAAAGCTGAGCTTGTGCCGTCCATAGCTGCCATCGACTCGCCTGAGACACTGCGCGTCAACACCCGGCCGTGGACACACCCTTCCGACTATCAGGTACTATTTAACTCACCAAAACACTAGCAACACAATAGAAAGATAAGGGATTTTCCAGAATTATCCTACTAAATGTCTTTAAAAACATCGGAATACGTCCCGATGCTATCGCGTTTTTTTATTTTTTTTAACTCTTTTTTTTTTTTCTAGTCCGTCGCTATCAATATCCTCAAACATGAATCTTTCATCCGCACTCAAATTAATGGGGAAATTGTCGTTTTCTCGGTCCGAATAACTGTTTTTGTTGGAGACGCCCATTAAAATCAATGTGAATATATGAGGAGCCATCAACATGTTACGTCACCTCGTCTGCGACTTACGGTAAAGGCGAGGCTTTTTCAGGAAGTTCCAAAATGGGAGAACTTTATCGTCGATTTTCTCTACTAAATCCTTTCAGCAAAAATATGGCAATATCGCGAAATGATCAAGTATGACACACACATAGAATGGACCTGCTATTCCCGTTTAAATAAGAAAATCTCATTTCAGTAGGCCTTTAAATCTCTTGCCTTGTTTTTAATGACTACCTGGGCCTACTGCGCTACTCTATTTTAATGTTGTCAATATAGTGGTACTGGAGAGCAAATGTGTTTTCTTATGTGGTACAATAATCGGAGTAAAAAAGTTTGACAACCACTGTGCTACACCATTTATAGGCAATGGCTAAATCGGTTCACCAACCACGTGTGTCAAATACCGTAATATTCTCATTCTGTATTTGTATTTAAATTGATTGAACTCACTGGCAATGTAATAAACTACAAGTTTTAAGGGCTGTCAACAAATGCATCAAAAAACAAAAATAGTGTACCAGGGCACTAATTGTTCTCATCACCAGATTGCGGATTGGAGTATAGGTCGGATGTGACCAGTTATAAGGGTAAACACCTCCGGGGTCAAAGGGTTGTTGTTGTTTTGGAAAGAAGTCAGATAATAAACTCACCGGTTCAGAGCTGCTGCTCTCTGGCCTCATTATCTCAACTCCCACAATAGCTCATTTAATAACAGCAATGTGTGTCACTACTATAAAGTCTTTATATACATGAACGGATGTTGAGAATTAACTCATTCTTGAGATGTAATATTTTAGGTTATATGTTTATGTAATACAAAACATGACTATTATGAGAATACATTTGTTTTCTTATGAAAACTAATTAGTATTTTCATGTGGAATAAACTTCAAATATTACAAAATATACCTATGGTATAACGAGTAGCGATGCCTTGAAACAATCGGCCTTATGTCCACCAAACAGTATAGACTGTCCTGAAAAAGTATGTGAGTAGCCGTTGCTGATTAATGCCTTTTAATGCTGATTACAAAAGCCAATCCTCTCTGGCTTTCTAATACTTTATTTATTTTTGACAGTAGCGGCTAACAGTGTAAGTCCATTAGGGATGGGTGCTGAATTCGGTACTTTAATACGCACCGACCAAATTCTTACTAGGTATTGATCCACGTAAAATCAAGCGGTGCCATACTTTGATACTTTTGTTGCACATGACGTCACATCCGGTTGCTGACTAAACACGGAACCACGTAAACAAACAGACAAGCAGCACTCAGGGTTAACTTAGTCAAACTCCCTCTAGTAATGTGGCAATTTTCAACACCAACAAAGCAAGCATGCTTGGTAGAAAATTCTCAAATGTAAAGTAAGGCACCACTCTTCCAAAATATGCTCGCTTAATGATAATTTACATTGGATTTGCCAACGGCAGCCTACTATTATCATCAGCAAATTTACATGGCGATTTCAACACCTCCAAATTTGGTATTGTAAACCACAACTAAGATGAATGATAAAATCTTCTAGTGTGTAATGAGCACAGTACTTAGCAAGTCCAAGACTTTAGATGGCAGTAGTGTGTAGTTTATGGTGTGTGTGGTTTTTTTTTTTGCACCCTAAAAAGTGCTAATCCTGTATTGTACCTAATACGCACTGTCCGTTTAATTGTAACATGCATCGTAGTTGTAGTTTTATTGGCAAATTAGAATTGCCTTTGCTAATGCTATTCAGTAGCATGCCGACAGCAAGGCCAGTATATATTAGCATCAAGCTAACGCATTTTTGGAAAAGTGGAGCCTTGCTTTTTAATGTGGAGCATTTATTGAGGCATTTTTTTTGTTGGCAATAGGAATTGCAACATTACCTAGAGGTGTTCTGGTTGAGTCTTAGCCGGCAACTGAGCGTGACCTTTGTGTTAGAGTTCATGTGAATCAGTACCCGGTAGGATCGGCAGGATTCGGTCAGTGCTAAAAAAGTACCGGGTTCGGTACCCATCCCTAATTAAAAACAAACATGTATTAATGCATATTGATTTTGTTAGCAAATCACTGCTCTAAATTACATACCGTATTTTTCGGACTATAAGTCGCAGTTTTTTTCATAGTTTGGCCGCGGGGTGCGACTTGTACTCAGGAGCGACTTTTGTGTGAATTTATTAACACATTACCGTAAAATCTCAAATAATTTTATTTAGCTCATTTACGTAAGAGACTAGACATATAAGATTTCATGGGATTTAGCTATTAGAAGTGACAGATTGTTTGGTAAACGTATAGCATGTTCTATATATTATAGTTATTTGAATGACTCTTACCATAATATGTTACGTTAACATACCAGGCACCTTCTCAGTTGGTTATTTATGCCTCATATAACGTATTCAGCCTGTTGTTCACTATTCTTTATTTATTTTATATTGCCTTTCAAATGTCTATTCTTGGTGTTGGATTTTATCAAATACATTTCCCCCAAAAATGCGACTTATACAGTGGGGCAAAAAAGTATTTTGTCAGCCACCGATTGTGCAAGTTCTCCCACTTAAAATGATGACAGAGGTCTGTAATTTTCATCATAGGTACACTTCAACCGTGAGAGACAGAATGTGAAAAAAAAAATCCAGGAATTCACATTGTAGGAATTTTAAAGAATTTATTTGTAAATTATGGTGGAAAATAAGTATTTGGTCAACCATTCAAAGCTCTCACTGATGGAAGGAGGTTTTGGCTCAAAATCTCACGATACATGGCCCCATTCATTCTTTCCTTAACACGGATCAATCGTCCTGTCCCCTTAGCAGAAGAACAGCCCCAAAGCATGATGTGTCCACCCCCATGCTTCACAGTAGGTGTGGTGTTCTTGGGATGCAACTCAGTATTCTTCTTCCTTTAAACACGACAAGTTGAGTTTATACCAAAATGGATACATGGATGATACAGCAGAGGATTGGGAGAATGTCATGTGGTCAGATGAAACCAAAATAGAACTTTTTGCTATAAACTCAACTCGTCGAGTTTGGAGGAAGAAGAATACTGAGTTGCGTCCCAAGAACACCATACCTACTGTGAAGCATGGGGGTGGAAACATCATGCTTTGTGGCTGTTTTACTGCTAAGGGGACAGGACAATTGATCCATGTTAAGGAAAGAATGAATGGGGCCATGTATCGTGAGATTTCGAGCCAAAATCTCCTTCCATCAGTGAGAGCTTTGAATGGTTGACCAAATACTTATTTTCCACCATAATTTACAAGTAAATTCTTTAAAATTCCTACAATGTGAATTCCTGGATTTTTTTTTCACATTCTGTCTCTCACAGTTGAAGTGTACCTATGATGAACATTACAGACCTCTGTCATCATTTTAAGTGGGAGAACTTGCACAATCGGTGGCTGACTAAATACTTTTTTGCCCCACTGTATATGTTTTTTTCCTTTTTTATTATGCATTTTCGGCTGGTGCGACTTATACTCCGAAAAATACGGTATATACTATTACCGCGGCAGCACAGTGCACCTCAGCCTTAATCCCAATATAAAAGTCCCCATGATCAAGACATTACTGGAGGTTCTAAAGAGTGTGCGTCACGCCTCAGTGACAACCTCCGCAATAGAACCTTCTGGAGCACAACAAGCTCGTCAAACCGAGCCAGGCGGAACGCTCTGACGTGCGCAGAGCGGCAAGAATCTGACTCGGTGGACTTAAGGAACAAAGAAATGTAGACGTCTGTCACGCTGCAACTTAATGAGAAGGTCACAATATTGACAGCGAGTTTTCCTATTGTGCTTTCAGCGTGAAGCCCAGCAGGCGAACAGGGCCTACACTTAACGCAGCAAAAGCAGCTATTATGGCGTTTAAGCGCTTCGAAGGCTCCCGCTGTGACGACACTGGAGGAAGCGCAGGTGGGATTGATGCAAAAGCCCTCCCTCCAGGCTGGAAGTGTGACGCCGCGGGGAAGTGCGGAGATATAAGACCCACTTCTTCCCTTAACAATAGCGAGAAGGTCACTACGTAAAATTTAGCCCCCGCTGTTTGAATTACATGTGATCGCCGACAAGGCAAAACATGTTGACGGCAGCGGCGGGGGTTATCGGCGGAATAGATTTGTTGTGATTTGTCAACATGCGCGCCTCCGAAATAGCTGTGGAAATGTCAGATATGTTGACGTCGGAGGTCCCGCGGGAGCCTGCCTGTCAGTGGCGACGTACACGGCTGCTTTGCAAAACTCCCCAAAACACACAATTAAAAGCCCGCCTCGGCTTGGGTGTATTTTTAGCATCGACTGGTAAAATGTTTAAGATCTTAAGCAAAGGTTGTCATGGGTGAAGTAGCAAAGGATTGATCATTTAAGCTTTTCCTTGCTTTGTTTATGTTTAGCTAGAAGACATGCAAACACACTCGGACCGACATCTTTTTAACGGACTATGACGCCACCAGCATTTGCAAGCCCTGTCTGGAGCTCAGCTGGTTTAAGCGTGCTCCTTTCAAACAGAACAGAGGTGTCAAATGTGTGGCCAGCAGCTCGAGTTTTGTTGGCCTGCAACATTTTGTTGGGAAAAAGAAATCTGTAAAATAGCATATGGACGTACAGTAGGAAGGGGATTCATATGGCCCAATTTTTCACAATTTACCTGACACATGAAACGTGACAAGTTTCCAAATTTTGACAATTTTTATTTGTTAAATGCTACAAACAGACATTATATATTAAAACTTACTGCCAGCTTTGTGTTATAAGTGACAAATTTACTATTATTAGTGTCAAAGTTTCAGCTTTTTATCATTACAGTATGTCTTATTGCACTTTTTTTCTTACATTTTTACTGTTTTTTTTTCCAGATAAAACCTGAGCTGCTGTCTGCAAATGTCTCCCTGATCATATTTGGACAACCCTGAAACAACTAATATTATTACACCTTGTCACATACACCATAAAGCTGACACTAAGTTTGGTATTTAAACATATGTAATTTCTGTTTTTAGCATTTTTTATTTTTTTACATAATAACAAATATCCAAATGGCCGCCGCCTACTTTGACTTTTTATTATGCGGACCTTAGGGAAAACAGTTAGGACACTTCAAATATAGAACATATTTGACTTGCATTTTTACACTAGATACCTTATTAAAATCAGCGGGTTTTTGTCATAGAGAGGATCTTAATTTAGTGTTTTTGCAGTGCATCCTTAAAACAATAGATCACTATGTCTGATTGAGGATATTTGACTAGTGTAGAGATTTTTTTTAAGGGTGTCCCAATCGAATATCAATATCGGTCAGAAGAACAAGTATCGGATTTAAACAGCTTGCATGTAAAATCTCTGATACACATATCTTTTGCAAATCTGGACCTCATTGACGTACCAGTAGAGTGGACAAACAAGTTGACTTTGTATACTTAATTGCTTTTCATTGTTTCATAAACCATATCCAGTTGTATTTACAACTCAGAAAGTATGTTAAAACACTGGTTAAACACTGCAAAATGCCACACATTCAGTCAGCCATTCTGAATTTTCCGCTTTGCCTTTTTTCAGAGATTGTCATCGTTTCTGCACTCTGACCATGTTATCAGATTAGTCATACTGCAAATACGCAAAAATTGGAACGATATACAAGAAGGAAAAAACACTTTTGGCTTTTTTAGGGTGCTCTCAGTGCTCAGTGGTCTTGTGATTAGAGTGTCCGCCCTGAGATCGGTAGGTCGTGAGATCAAACCCCTGACGAGTCATACCAAATACTATAAAAATGGGACCAATTACCTCCCTGCTCGGCACTGAGCATCAAGGGTTGGAATTGGGGGTTAAATGAGCAAAATGATACCCAGGCGCGGCCACCGCTGCTGCTCACTGCTCCCCTCACCTCCCAGGGTGTGAACAAGGGGATGGGAAAAAATGCAGAGGACACATTTTACCACACCGAGTGTGTGTGTGTGACAATCATTGGTACTTTAACTTAATTCTATTGCGCCCAATGTACTCTCTCCAAAAACAGCCAGAAAGCACCAACAATACTCCATTTAAGTGTCGTGACCTAAAAAGTATCCAAATATGAGTGATATTGTTATTATGAGCGGCAAAGCAGACGGCCTATTTTAGCTGTCGATTTTATGTAAAGACATTTACATAAAATATAAAACTGTCGGTTTGAATATGTTTATAATAAACGGCGGGGCTACAGCAGAATAATAATTATTAAAAAAAAAAAAAGCCAAAATACAAACGTTCGGATCGGAGCTCAAGCAGCGTCAAGACAGGGCTGAGTGTATCGACAAAAAAAAAAACAGTGAGCGAATGCTAGTTTACACTGCTATTGTTGACACACTGAGCCGCGGCTGCTTCTGCTTGGTCTAAAATTCTCAAAAAGTAATTTCTAGATAATAATTCATGCATCTCTCACCGGCTTGTAGGCAAATGTGGCCATGGTCTAACAGGCTGGTCGACTTTCACGTCCGCGCGATTGCAAAAAAGACCCCAAAACACGCTTCCTGCTGGAATTTATTTTTTAACCCATTATCAGGATTGTGATTGATTCTTCATCTAAACGGGATTATGTGAGCGTACCGTCGCTCGGCATCTCAGAGAAAGATAAAATACTACAGTAAGTGTTTTTTTTTAATATGGTTTGTTATGGCTAGTTTGTATGTTTAGCAGCTAGCAATGCTGCTAATGTAATAGCGTTACAATAAAGCTGCATCCACCGGGTCGCAGTCGGCTTGTAAAACTTATTGTTCATCCTTTTTGAGTTCGGGCTCAAAAATATAAGCTTCTGGATCATAATTTTTTCCCAACGACTCTCACAGAGTCTGCTTGATTAGCATTGTTGTTGATGGGGAAGGGATCCGTGGGTCCTAGCGCAATGTCACGCGATCACGCTTCCTCATTATCTCTCAAAATGGCTCGGGAATCTCTGTGATATTGATACTATTTTGGTCATATATCATAAATATTTATCCGCAAACTTTGGAAATCTTTAAGAAGCATGTTGTTGTACATATCGTATGTGCTGGTGTTGTTCTATTGTTGTTGTGTTTGCTGTTGTTGTTTTTGTCTCTGTCTAATCCCCTTCTTGTCCCCACAATTCCCCACTCTGTCCTCCTTTTTTTCCCCTCTTATCTCCTCCTGCTCCGGCCCGGCTGCACCAAATGATAATATAAATACATTTAATAAAGTCAAATTCAAATAAGGCAAGAGAAGTATCCTACACTTCTCTTTTGTAAAGTAAATCTGAACAGCTGATATGGGCATCGACATCAACTATATGATTTGCCTGAGAAGCTGGATAGGACAAAAAAAAAAAAAAAAGAAGCATGTTGGTACATTGTTTTTTAGAGAAATATTTGAGTTTTGTTTTCTTATTCTGCTGCAGAAACCTTGTGTCTGTGCAGAACTAAGGTTACAAAACAGTGGAGGTACGACCAGAGGACTCACATCGGTGGAGTAGTGCACCTCATCCACGGCGTACTTTTTCCCAAAGTGCTCCTTGGTAAAGATCCTGTCAACACAAGGAAAAAAACACACGCTGGTGATGAAAAGCCCACACCAGTCCCGTTTGTGCGGACACGGTCAAGGAGAAAACACACTCATTAAGATTTTAGGAGGCTAACACACTCACTCTCCCATCCAAGTGGCGTAGCTGTGGGGCAGTTTGGGAACAAATAGCAGGGATTTGCCAGAGTCCACTTCAATGGCTCCATAGCAGTCAGCCTCTGTGACCCCAAATGCCCAGTGGAAGAAGGACTCCTGCAGACATTAGTCAGCAAAGAAAGTACAAAGCGGGAAGGTCAAAATGAATAAGTGGAAATTGGATTTCTTTTGGGAACAAAGGCACTGGTTAATACATGGCTGAGTACTCCAAGATACCAGGAATAACAGCGGGGATGGCAGATCATACAATGTGACCGGGCGTTCATTACGTGCTTTGAATGACGTTCTGTCTCCTGATCTTGAAATAATTCACAAACAGAACCAATGTTGTAAACATTGAAAAAAACAAACTGTTCAGTCTGCATTAGTAACAGGTTCATCGTACACAAAACTGGACCTGGGCCGATCACACATTTTATATTTGGAAGGTAGCCAGCAGTTTTTTAAATTCTGTAATTATGAAAATATCTGATTCATAATTATTCAAATTTATTGGGGTCAGGCCCAGAACCAATTAACAGTGACAAACAATGGGCGACTGTATTTCATTATCGCAGCACAACAAATTTTAAATATCTTGTGCTGCGATAAGAAACTAAAATGGCAAAAAATAAAACAATTGAGTGATTAATTGACATTTATACATCCATCCATCCATCCATTTTCTACCGCTTATTCCCTTTCGGGGTCGCGGGGGGCGCTGGCGCCTATCTCAGCTACAATCGGGCGGAAGGCGGGGTACACCCTGGACAAGTCGCCACCTCATTGCAGGGCCAACACAGATAGACAGACAACATTCACACACTAGGGCCAATTTAGTGTTGCCAATCAACCTATCCCCAGGTGCATGTCTTTGGAAGTGGGAGGAAGCCGGAGTACCCGGAGGGAACCCACACATTCACGGGGAGAACATGCAAACTCCACACAGAAAGATCCCGAGCCTGGATTTGAACCCAGGACTGCAGGAACTTCGTATTGTGAGGCAGACGCACTAACCCCTCTGCCACCGTGAAGCCCGATATTTATACATGAATAATGCAATTGTTTTTGTGATTAATCACATGTGCTTACTTGTTAAATTTGACAGCCCTATTCTTATTTATATAAATACACACACACACGTTAGGTCAGGAAAAACACAGAGGCTATTTCATCCTTGTAAGCCTGTTTTGCAGGTTTCCCTGCTCTTACACTTATATATATATATATATATATATATATATATATATATATATATATATATATATATATATATATATATATATATATTAAGGGTGTAACGGTACACAAACATTTCCGTTTAGTACGTACCTCGGTTTAGAGGACACGGTTCGGTTAATTTTTGGTACAGTAAGAAAACCAGAAAATGTAAATTTTTTGGGTTATTTATTTACCAAATTTGCAAAATCTTCTAGCAAAAATATTTTTCTTAGTGGAATATTTGATGTGAAGTAATGGGAACCTTGGATAGGTCAATAATTCATAATAACATTTATTTTGATTCAATATTATGTTTTGAGCAATGACAGTTTGAGAGAAAAAACACAGCTTTGTTTCATTAGTCAACATTGCAACTTTTTCGAAATTACATTGAGCCTTTAAGCTTTTTTATTTCACTTTTGTTATGTTTTTTTTTATTTTAATAGTATTTTAGAATGTGCTGTGGGCCTTTAAAACATTAGCTGTGGGCACCCCTGCTATAGATAATAACAAATAAAATCTGATAAATCTATGGGTAAAAAGCAGAGCCTGGCGACGCATGCGCGTTTATCATAACTTTCTCGCTCTCTCTGTCGCTGGCCCTCCCTCACAAATGCTGCTGCGTGCACAATTTGTTTTGTTTTGAACCCCTTCTTAACTCTGAACGTACATTGTTAATGCACCCAACTCTAACTTTAAATGCCAGACATTTGAGGCTTTAAAGAAACTCCACCCGGACAGTCCTGCAAAAGAGGACACATGCGCTGAAAAGAGGAGGTATGGTCAGTCTATCGTAGCCCGGTCGCTGCTAGCATGCCGTGTGTTGTGCCTTGATGTGCATTGTTTACACAACGTGCGGTACGCTACTTCATATGTCTGTGTGGAAACTCGTTCGATACACCTCCGAACCAGACCGAAACGGTTCAATACAAATGCACATATTTTAAAGTGACCTTTTTTAGCCTTCTATTGACCCTTTATCCTTTTTATACTATCCATTTAACTTCTTGTACCTCTGTTTACCTTACATTTAACAGGGTTTTTATTTTTACGTTCTTTTGACTTCTATTGACCATCCATCCATCCATTTTCTACCGCTTATTCCCTTTCGGGGTCGCGGGGGGCGCTGGCGCCTATCTCAGCTACAATCGGGCGGAAGGCAGGGTACACCCTGGACAAGTCGCCACCTCATCGCAGGGCCAACACAGATAGACAGACAACATTCACACTCACATTCACACACTAGGGCCAATTTAGTGTTGCCAATCAACCTATCCCCAGGTGCATGTCTTTGGAGGTGGGAGGAAGCCGGAGTACCCGGAGGGAACCCACGCATTCACGGGGAGAACATGCAAACTCCACACAGAAAGATCCCGAGCCTGGATTTGAACCCAGGACTGCAGGAACTTCGTATTGTGAGGCAGACGCACTAACCCCTCTGCCACCGTGAAGCCCCAATTCTATTGACCTTTTACCTTAAATTTACCCTTTACCTTCTTTTACCTCTATTTAACTTGTTTTACTTTCCTCTATGAGGTCTGGATTTGATAAATTTTCATTAGTCACACACATTTAACAATTAATCAAAGCAACAGAATATAAATACAAATCTTGTTTCTAATACAACCAATTGATTGAAACCAGGAATTAAAAAAACTGTGGTACTTGGTAAGTCAAATAATCCCCTTATTAAAGTACAGTGTTTAATTTCCTATATTTAAACACAGTGTTACAGTTCAAATAATTAATGAATCTTTGGGGAGCCCACTATTCCATTCTTGGGGTTAATGACGTGATTCAGAATTGATTCTCGATTTCAAAATCAATACCTTTTTTAATAACATTGGATGCCAGTACTATGATTAACTACATTCCTCGATAAACAAGACAAACATTTCATTCAAGTCATTCTCAGAAAAACACTTTTACGCGGTCAACTCAGACCAACAGCTGTAAAAGGATAAAACTACTTTTTTGATTGTTTGGTGTCACTGTTTCCCCTACAGGGGGCTGTAAAGTTAAAGAGAACCACCCAAGTGAATCAGATGAAGACCACCAACCTGCCTGAAGAGGAGGTCTGTGTCAGTGCAGTGCCTCTGTTGCTGCTCCCCGCCTTGCAGCACCACAACCGAGCGGGCCTCCACGCCGCCTTTGCTTTTCAGCCCGTTGCACAGACGCCGGCGGTTCTCCGCGAAAAGGGCAGCGGACACTCTGAGGGTTTCTTTGCCCAGCCAATAGAGCGGTCTGAAACAAAAACAGCAGAGAGAGTGCAAAGGTACATGTCTTTTTAATAGTATTGTCATAACTGTACGGAAACAAACTGTCGGGTTACATGATAATGGTATTTTGGAGCCTGAATAGGCAGGCTTCAAATTAAAGTTTAAAAAAAACAACCAGTATCACTACTTATAACATACATGCCAAAAGCAGACATCTGGTCAAACCGAAGTAGTGTTCTTAGTTGCCAAGGGTGTTTATTTCTCACCTGCACTGGCTTCCTGTGCACTTAAGATGTGACTTTAAGGTTTTACTACTTACGTATAAAATACTACACGGTCTAGCTCCATCCTATCTTGCCGATTGTATTGTACCATATGTCCCGGCAAGAAATCTGCGTTCAAAGGACTCCGGCTTGCTAGTGATTCCCAAAGCCCCAAAAAAGTCTGCGGGCTATAGAGCGTTTTCCGTTCGGGCTCCAGTACTCTGGAATGCCCTCCCGGTAAAAGTTCGAGATGCCACCTCAGTAGAAGCATTTAAGTCTCACCTTAAAACTCATTTGTATACTCTAGCCTTTAAATAGACTCCCTTTTTAGACCAGTTGATCTGCTGTTTCTTTTCTTTTTCTTCTATGTCCCACTCTCCCCTGTGGAGGGGGTCCGGTCCGATCCGGTGGCCATGTACTGCTTGCCTGTGTATCGGCTGGGGACATCTCTGCGCTGCTGATCCGCCTCCGCTTGGGATGGTTTCCTGCTGGCTCCGCTGTGAACGGGACTCTCGCTGCAGTGTTGGATCCGCTTTGGACTGGACTCTCGCGACTGTGTTGGATCCATTGTGGATTGAACTTTCACAGTATCATGTTAGACCCGCTCGACATCCATTGCTTTCCTCCTCTCTAAGGTTCTCATAGTCATTATTGTCACCGACGTCCCACTGGGTCATTATTGTCACCGATGTCCCACTGGGTGTGAGTTTTCCTTGCCCTTATGTGGGCCTAGGATGTCGTGGTGGTTTGTGCAGCCCTTTGAGACACTAGTGATTTAGGGCTATATAAGTAAACATTGATTGATTGATTGATTGAACTAACTGTACACTTGTGTATAAAACATTAAGTTAATTAAAGTCAATCAATCAATCAAACTTTATTTATAAAGCGCTATTCATACATAAAAGTAATGCTACGCAAAGTTCTTTACAAAGTTAAAAACAATACCCCGGTGACCCAAATCCCTATTATCGCATACGTACGCACGGACACAGATACCAAACACAAACACACACACACAACATACACACGTTGGCAACTATATGGACCAATGATTGCATGGCTGAGTACAGAGGAGACATGTGAGTAAACACTATCACAGGATCCATCTGCAGCGGGAGGTCCTGACCCCTGACCACTAGCAATAATTACTGTAAGGCTGGTTGGGGACAAGGCTGTGTAATCTGACAATGTCAGCCAAGAGGGGAAGAATGCAGACATACTCTGTACATAACTTGAGATTTACAGGAGTATTTAATTGAAATAAATGTATCATAGTGTCAAGTACTGCAACGATTAATCGATTAAATCGGGGGGTTTTAAGCTTTTTTCACCAAGTATCATCTCAGAAAAAAAATAAGAGTACCACTATAATGACCAATAATAA
Organism: Nerophis ophidion; assembly: GCF_033978795.1. Taxonomy (NCBI): domain Eukaryota; kingdom Metazoa; phylum Chordata; class Actinopteri; order Syngnathiformes; family Syngnathidae; genus Nerophis; species Nerophis ophidion. The sequence continues at coordinate 4,949,839 of NC_084612.1, forward strand.
AATACAGTTGTGTAGTAGGCCTAAGTATTCGTTAAAAACAAGGCAGAGGTTTTATTTTACATTATTATTTAATATTTTGCCCACTGTCACATTACACACCATTTGAACTGTAACACTGTGTTTGAATATAGGAAATTAAACACCGTACTTTAATAAGGGGATTATTTGATTTACCAAGTACCACAGTTTTTTAATCCCTGGTTTCAATCAATTAGTTATATTAGAAAAAATATTTGTATTTATATTCTGTTGCTTTGATTAATTGTTAAATGTGTGACTAATGAACATTTATAAAATCCAGACCTCATAAAAAGAAAGTAAAACAAGTTAAAAAGAGGTAAAAGAAGGTAAAGGATAAATATAAGGTAAAAGGTCAATAGAAGTCAAAAGAACGTAAAAATAAAAACCCAGGTACATGTAAGGTAAACAGAAGTACAACAAGTTAAATGGATAGTAAAAAAAAAGGTAAAGGGTCAATAGAAGGCTAAAAAAGGTCAATTTAAAATAAAAAAGTAGATAAAGGGTAAAAGAAGGTAAAATACCTAAAAGGTAAAAGAAGGTAAAGCAATTGCATTATAAGGTGAAATAGGGTAACTAGAAAGTAAATAGAAGGTAAAACATCAATATAAGGTGAAGGTAAGAGGGTGAATAAAAGGTAAATAGAAGGTAGAGAAAGGTACAAAAACCCAATAGAAAGTAAAAAAGAGAAGCTGAAATAATATACATAGTTGGTAAATGAAATGTAAATAAAACGGTAAACACATTTAAATAAAAGGTTAATTAAGGTAAACAGAAGGTAATAAAGGTTATGGCAAGTAGAACAATCTTATTTTATTTCAAAATGTTTCCCTAAATATGCATTGAGACTATAAAGTGTATTTTAATCCAATTACTCGATTAATCCAACAACCTACGTGATGGATTACTCAACTACTAAAATAATCGATAGTTGCAGCCTATTATTAGTGTTCCATTCAGATCAATATCATATCAACGATAACAGGAAAAATGTCAACTTTGACACCCATTTTTAAACGTCCCGGTTCTCCCAAATACATTTTTTGAGCGGACAAACAATATACATTTTTTATTGTCATTTTTTATTTTCATTCAGTGACTAATTGAGACAAGTCATCGATCAAAAGCTAATCAAAAGCCGTTTTGTCAGAGAGCAGAAGAATCAATCAATCAATCAATGTTTATTTATATAGCCCCAAATCACAAATGTCTCAAAGGACTGCACAAATCATTACGACTACAACATCCTCGGAAGAACCCACAAAAGGGCAAGGAAAACTCACACCCAGTGGGCAGGGAGAATTCACATTCAGTGGGACGCCAGTGACAATGCTGACTATGAGAAACCTTGGAGAGGACCTCAGATGTGGGCAACCCCCCCCCTCTAGGGGACCGAAAGCAATGGATGTCGAGCGGGTCTAACATGATACTGTGAAAGTTCAATCCATAGTGGCTCCAAGACAGCAGTGAGAGTCCCGTCCACAGGAAACCATCTCAAGCGGATCAGCAGCGTAGAGATGTCCCCAACCGATACAGGCGAGCGGTCCATCCTGGGTCCCGACGAGCGGTCCATCCTGGGTCTCGACTCTGGACAGTCAGTACTTCATCCATGGTCATCGGACCGGACCCCCTCCACAAGGGAGGGGGGGACATAGGAGAAAGAAAAGAAGCGGCAGATCAACTGGTCTAAAAAGGAGGTCTATTTAAAGGCTAGAGTATACAGATGAGTTTTAAGATGAGACTTAAAGTTAAAGTTTCTTTGCAGTCCTAATGACATCGCCAATTACTGGCCTGGCATGCATATGGCAGCGTTGAAGTTACTTTGTTCAGTCTGCGTCACACTGTTTGTCTGGGTATTGTGCCTTTTGTGTGTCGAGATTTGCTTCCTCCTAGACTGACCTTATCATCCGAAATGAAGAATGATGAAAAAAAAAACACAAAACATCAAGGTCTTTTCATTCTTTACATGAAAAACTCTCCCAAGGTTTGTATGTTTTTTTTTCTTTTCAAGCTCAGCACTATTTTCCAATACCGTGTGTAAAATATGAAGGCTGCACTGATATTGCTTTTTTTGTGTGTGTTGTGTTGCCGTGACGTGTAGATAATCCTTCAGATAAAACACAATAAGATTTGAAGGGGTGTGAAGAGTCGCCCCGGCCAAGTAAAGATTAGGACAGTACTTTGACAAGCTTGTAACACGGCAGCTTGATAGGTAAGAAATCTCTGCAGCGATAAGGCAACTTAATCTGATCCCGGCTGGACTGTTCTCAAGGTCATTTCATAAACCTGCAACAGTTTTATTTTGCAAAGCTTGCTATTGCCTGAGTCTAGACACAACCCTATCGGCGTCAATACCTGTCTGCCTTTTTTTTTAATCAGTATCTGACTTTTTTTTTTTACAACCGCAACATAACTAAGTCAGCAAGAACAATATGTACACATTTTACACAAGTACACTATATTGCCAAAAGTATTTGGCCACCTGCCTGGACTTACATATGACCTTGAAGTGTCATCCCTTTCCTAACACATAGAGTTCAATATAATGTTGGTTACCCTTTTGCAACTGTTCTGGGAAGGCTGTCCACAAGGTTGCGGAGTGTGTTTATTGGATTTTTCCACCATTCTTCCAAAAGCGCATTGGTGAGGTCTGTTGAGACGCACTTTCAGTTCCGTCTCACCCGGGCCGGGAGCAGGAAAACATTTCGAGGAGGCAGGAGTTGAGTCGAGTAGAAGTATTTTATTTAACGCAGTCTGCAGAGAGCGGAGATCGTATAGTACACTTGAACAGTAGTACCAGGAAAACCCAAAGCGATCTGTCTGAGAGTTTGTTGTACAGCAGCTATATACCCTGTGCCAGTAGTTATCTGATTGGTCAGTCCACTGACTGACGTCAGTTGCTATGTGTGTCGTGTCTAGGAACTACTCTTAGTTTACTGTAAAGTTGGTTGTTGCTCAAGCATCTGTTTCCTGTATGTGCAGTGTTTGCTTGGTTTCCTGTTAAGTTCGTTATTGCTCAAACATCTGTTTCCTGTAGGTGCAGTGTTTGGCACACTGAGCCAAGTTGAGGTCAGGACGTTTGCTTTGTACACTCATTAGGTCACACACTGATGTTGGTCAAGAAGGCCTGGCTTTCAGTCTCAGTAGTTCATCCCAAAGGTGTTCTATCGGGTTCAGGTCAGGACTCTGTGCAGGCCAGTCAAGTTCATCCACACCAGACTCTGTCATCCATGTCTTTATGGACCTTGCTTTGTGCACTGGTGCACAGTCATGTTGGAAGAGGAAGTGGCCCGCTCCAAACTGTTCCCAAAAGGTTGGGAGCATGGAATTGTCCAAAATGATTTGGTGCCCTAGCACAGTGGTCCCCAACCACCGGGCCGTGGCCTGATTGGTACCGGGCCGCAGAAGAATTTTTTTCTTAAAAAAAAAAATAATAATAATAATAATTAAATTAACATAAAAAAACACAATATGCACTTCTAATTAGTGCACCAACCACAAAAACCTCCCTTTTTCATGACAAAGAAGAAAAAACAAACAAAAAGAAAAAAAAAAGGACCCCCACCCCCCGGGCCGTGGGACAAATTATTAAGCGTTGACCGGTCCGCGGATAAAAATAGGTTGGGGACCACTGCCCTAGCACATTCAAAGTTCCTTTTACTGGAACTAATGGGTCAAGCCCAACTCCTGAAAAGCAACCCCACACCATAATTCCAGTACTCTGGAATGCCCTCCCGGTAACAGTTCGAGATGCTACCTCAGTAGAAGCATTTAAGTCTCACCTTAAAACTCATCTGTATACTCTAGCCTTTAAATAGACCTCCTTTTCAGACCAGTTGATCTGCCGCCTCTTTTCTTTCTCCTATGTCCCCCCCTCCCTTGTGGAGGGGGTCCGGTCCGATGACCATGGATGAAGTACTGGCTCTCCAGAGTCGAGACCCAGGATGGACCGCTCGCCTGTTTCGGTTGGGGACATCTCTACGCTGCTGATCCGCCTCCGCTTGAGATGGTCTCCTGTGGACGGGACTCTCGCTGCTGTCTTGGATCCGCTTGAACTGAACTCTCGCGGCTGTGTTGGAGCCACTATGGATTGAACTTTCACAGTATCATGTTAGACCCGCTCGACATCCATTGCTTTCGGTCCCCTAGAGGGGGGGGGGGTTGCCCACATCTGAGGTCCTCTCCAAGGTTTCTCATAGTCAGCATTGTCACTGGCGTCCCACTGCGTGTGAATTCTCCCTGCCCACTGGGTGTGAGTTTTCCCTGGCCTTTTGTGGGTTCTTCCGAGGATGTGGTAGTCGTAATGATTTGTGCAGTCCTTTGAGACATTTGTGATTTGGGGCTATATAAATAAACATTGATTGATTGATTGATTGATAATTCCTCCTCTACCAAATTTCTCACTCTGCAGAATCCAGTCCTATGCACCGTTCTCCTGGCAAACTCCAAACCCGGGATCGCCCATCAGATTGCCAGATGGAAAAGCGTGACTCATCACTCCAGAGAACGCCTCTCCACGCTGGAAATCACTGAGCTCCTGAAAGCGGCCCATTCTTTCACAAATGTTTGTAGAAACAGTCTCCATGCCTAAGTGCTTGATTAGGACACCTGATTCTCATCATTTGGATTGGTGGCCAAATACTTTTGGCAACATAGTGTATTAAGTATGAAAAAGTACACACAGTTAGTTAATTAGATAGCAACAAGCACTGCTTAAAAGCCTACTGAAAGCCACTACTACCCACCACGCAGTCTGATAGTTTATATCAATGTTTACTTATATAGCCCTAAATCACTAGTGTCTCAAAGGGCTGCACAAACCACTACGACATCCTCGGTAGGCCCACATAAGGGCAAGGAAAACTCACACCCAGTGGGACATCGGTGACAATAATGACCCAGTGGGACGTCGGTGACAATAATGACTATGAGAACATGATACTGTGATACTGATGATACTGATGACTATGAGAACATATGAGAACATGATACTGTGAAAGATCAATCCATAATGGATCCAACACAGTCGCGAGAGTCCAGTCCAAAGCGGATCCAACACAGCAGCGAGAGTCCCGTTCACAGCGGAGCCAGCAGGAAACCATCCCAAGCGGAGGCTGATCAGCAGCGCAGAGATGTCCCCAGCCGATACACAGGCGAGCAGTACATGGCCACCGGATCGGACCGGACTCCCTCCACAAAGGAGAGTGGGACATAGAAGAAAAAGAAAAGAAACGGCAGATCAACTGGTCTAAAAAGGAGGTCTATTTAAAGGCTAGAGTATACAAATGAGTTTTAAGGTGAGACTTAAATGCTTCTACTGAGGTAGCATCTCGAACTGTTACCGGGAGGGCATTCCAGAGTACTGGAGCCCGAAATGAAAAAGCTCTACAGCCCGCAGACTTTTTTTGGGCTTTGGGAATCACTAATAAGCCGGAGTCCTTTGAACGCAGATTTCTTGCCGGGACATATGGTACAATACAATCGGCAAGATAGGATGGAGCTAGACCGTGTAGTATTTTATACGTAAGTAGTAAAACCTTAAAGTCACATCTTAAGTGCACAGGAAGCCAGTGCAGGTGAGCCAGTACAGGTGTAATGTGATCAAACTTTCTTGTTCTTGTCAAAAGTCTAGCAGCCGCATTTTGTACCAACTGTAATCTTTTAATGCTAGACATGGGGAGACCAGAAAATAATACGTTACAGTAGTCGAGGCGAGACGTAACAAACGCATGGATAATGATCTCAGCGTCTCAGCGTATATCAATGATGAAATATTAACATTGCAACACATGCCAATACGGCCTTTTTAGTACACTAAATTACAATTTTAAATTTCCCGGGAGTTTCGTCCTGGAAACGTCGTGTAATGATGACGTGTACGCAAGACATCACAGGTTTTTAGGAAGTATGAGCGCTGCACACACACACAGATAAATGTCGTCTGCTTTAACAGCATGATTACACATACAGGTGCTGTTCATATTATTAGAATATCATGAAAAAGTTGATTTATTTCAGTAATTATATTCAGAACGTGAAACTTACATATTATATCAATTCATTACACACATAGAGATATATTTGAAATGTTTAGTTCTTAAAATTTTAATGATTAGTACTGACAATTACTGAAAATCCCAAATTCTGTATCTCAGAAAATTAGAATATTAGTTACGACTAGTACCAAAAAATATTTTTTAGAAATGTGGGCCAACTGAAAAGTATGAACATGGAAAGTTTCAGCATGTGCGCCAATCAATACTTAGTTGCAGCTCCTTTTGCCTGAATTGCTGCAGCAATACGGCGTGGCTTGGAGTCCACCAGTCTGTTGCACTCCTCAGGTGTTATGAGAGCCCAGGTTGCTTTAATAGTGGCCTTCAGCTCTTCAGCATTGTTGGGTCTGGCATCTCGCATCTTCCGCTTCACAATACCCCATAGGTTTTCTATGGTGTTAAGGTCAGGTGAGTTTGCAGGCCAATCAAGAACAGGGATACCATGGTCCTTAAACCAGGTACTGGTAGATTTGGCACTGTGTGCAGGTGCCAAGTCATGTTGGAAAATGAAATCTTCACCTCCATAAAATTGGTCCGCGGCAGGCAGCATAAAGTGTTCTAAAACTTCCTGGTAGACTGCTGCATTGACCCTAGACCTCAGGAAACACAGTGGACCAACACCAGCAGATGACATGGCACCCCAGACCATTACCAATTGTGGAAATTTGACTCTGGGCTTCAGGCAATGTGGATTCTGTGCCTCGCCTGTCTTCCTCCAGACTCTGGGACCTTGATTTCCAAAGGAGATACAAAATTTACTTTCATCTGAAAACATAACTTTGGACCACTCAGCAGCAGTCCAGTCCTTTTTGTCTTGAACCCAGGCGAGACGCTTTTGACGTTGTCTCTTATTCAAGAGTGGCTTTACACAAGGAATGCGACAGCTGAAGCCCATATTGCATACGTCGGTGCGTGGTGGTTCTTGAAGCACTGACTCCAGCTGCAGTCCACTCTTTGTGGATCTCCCCCACATTTTTGAATCGGTTTTGTTTGACAATCCTCTCCAGGGCGCGGTTATCCCTCTTGCTTGTACACTTTTTTCTACCACATCTTTGTCTTCCCTTCGCCTCTCTATTAATGTTCTTGGACACAGCTCTGGGAACATCCAACCTCTTTGGCAATGACCTTTTGTGTCTTGCCCTCCTTCTTTAAAGTATCAATGGTCATCTTTTGGACAGTTGTCAAGTCAGCAGTCTTCCCCATGATTGTGTGTCATACAGAATCAAAACGAGAGACCATTCAAAGGCTTTTCCAGGTGTTTTGAGTTAGTTAGCTAATTAGAGTGTGGCACCAGGTGTCTTCAATATCTGACCTTTTCACCATATTCTAATTTTCTGAGATGTTGAATTTAGGGTTTTCATTGGTTGTCAGCTATAATCATCTCCTTTTTGGCAAAAAACACTTGAAATGTATCAGTCTGTTTGGAATGAATGTATACATTCTACAAGTTTGCCTTTCTAAATGGAATTAATGAAATAAATAAACTTTTTCATGATATTCTAATAATATGACCAGCACCTGTATTTTGGAGATCTGTGTTACTGAATCTTTTGCAATTTGTTCAATTAATATGGAAAGATGGAGTTGGGAAGCTTTAGCCTTTAGCCACACAAACACACTGTGATTCCTTGTTTAAAATTCCTGGAGGTAAAACGTTACTATGGATCAGAGCGCGGTCAAGCGAGCATGAATCAAGACGGAATGTCAACCAGCAGGTTTCGGTAAGAAAATTGTGGTTAAAAAGTCGCTTCTTACCGGAGAAAAGCTGAGCTTGTGTCGTCCATAGGCCGTCGACTCCCCTGAGACACCGCGTGTCAACACACCCCTGGAGACACCCTTCCGACTATCAGGTAATACTAAACTCACTAAAACACTAGGAACACAATTGAAAGATAAGGGATTTCCCAGAATGATCCTAGTAAATGTGTCTAATAACATCGGAATCCGTCCCAATCGCGTTTTGTTTTTTTAAACTTTTTTTTTATTTTATTTTTTTTCTAGTCGGTCGCTATCAATATCCTCAAACACGAATCTTTCATCCTCGCTCAAATTAATGAGGAAATTGTCGTTTTCTCGGTCTGAATAGCACTTTTTGTTGGAGGCTCCCATTATAAGCTATGTGAATATGTGAGAAGCCCCCACACTTGCGACGTCATCTCTGCTACTTCCGGCAGAGGCAGGGCTTTATCGTGGATGTTCTTTACTAAATCCTTTCAGCAAAAATATGGCAATATCGCGATATGATCACGTATGACACATAGAATGGACCTGCTATCCCCGTTTAAATAAGAAAATATCATTTCAGTAGGCCTTTAAGCACCAGCCATTTTGCCATGCATGAGAAAAGTTGCTGAAGCTAAATCCATCCATCCATCCATTTTCTACCGCTTATTCCCTTTCGGGGTCGCGGGGGGTGCTGGCGCCTATCTCAGCTACAATCGGGCGGAAGGCAGGGTACACCCTGGACAAGTCGCCACCTCATCGCAGGGCCAACACAGATAGACAGACAACACTCACATTCACACACTAGGGCCAATTTAGTGTTGCCAATCAACCTATCCCCAGGTGCATGTCTTTGGAAGTGGGAGGAAGCCGGAGTACCCGGAGGGAACCCACGCATTCACGGGGAGAACATGCAAACTCCACACAGAAAAATCCCGAGCCTGGATTTGAACCCAGGACTGCAGGAACTTCGTATTGTGAGGCAGACGCACTAACCCCTCTGCCACCGTGAAGCCCGCTGAAGCTAAATTATTTTTTTTAATATAATTCAAAAATAAAAAATTATTAAATTGTCAAATAAATAACAAATAGTAATTGCGCGTGAATGCCCTGTGTGCAAGCCACCGAACCATGTGAGTGGAACTGAAACGCTTGAATGTCCAAGATAAGTGGAGTGTGTGGATGTGGGAACGGTTCGAATCGGATCGAGAAATGTGAGCTATGGAGAGTTTTGTATATTGCCCATTCGCTTTCATTATGGGGAAAGTCTCTGTAATTCCGGGTAATCAGGGAATTTTTGAAACCGGGAAACATGCCGTCTTCAATGTCCAGGGTGAGCGGAGTGTGTGGACGGTGGAACGGTTCAAATCGGATGAGAAATGTGGGATATGCAGACGTTTGTATATTGCCTTTTCATTGTCAATGGGGAGAAATTCCTAACCTTACAATCGCCAGATCCTGGTAGTTCGCTGAGCTCCACACCAGGATCTGGGCCCGAGGGCAATGCAAAGTCCTTTAAGATAGCAAAATATAATGAACCAATCAGGTGCTGACATTTATTCTACCTTTGCAACTGTTTTGTCGAATTTATCGAATATTAATTATTTAAAAGATGAACAGAGGACTTTTCGTTCTGTCGTTATCCAATATGTCGGCTGTTCTGTTTTGGATTTCGCAGCGTCGCGGGTTGATTTGGATGTGAGTGGTTGAAGTAACACGTCACTGAAGATAACGGACAAGTGGTTTATCCAATTACATACAAATAATTTTTTTTTACAAGGCCCCGCCTTCTGAAATACATCTACTAGTGAGACGTCCCAGATCCTTGTGTGGAGCTCAGCAAACTACAAGGATCTGGCAAGCGTCAGGTTATGAAATTCCTGGATATTCCGGGAAAACTTACATGTTTGGGAAAGAGAAAACATGTTTTGCCTTCGAGATCTTGGAAGAGTACTGTGCATGGCTGGTTGAGAGGTCTGAATCAGGTAAAAAAGTGGCGCAAAATTTTGCGAATTTTGGCCATTGTAGAACTTTGAATATTTTGAATCGGAATTTCCTGGAAATTTGGCGATTTTGGGAAAACGGGGAATCAAAAAATATATTTGCAAAATTGTCCTACAAGATATTATTGGGCTGGTGTCGGAATTTTTTGAATCGTTTGAAAAACGTTGTCGTGTAACAGTTTGAACTGAGGATTGGAATTTCAGAAAAAAGGTGAATTTGTACGAAAAAAAATTAGAAACATTTGTTGTCCCAACAAAAAGGAATGATTTGAAAGGTGGAATGGTTGGAAACTGTTGAAAAAATGTGGACTGAATTCTGGGAATTCCTGAATTTTTTTTCAACTTGGAAAATGGTCGTATGATTGTCCAAAGTGATTGGAGTGTGTGGAACAGTTTGAATTGGTTCAGAAACGTGGGAATTCTGCGAGTTTGAAAAATGGTCCATTCATTTTCAATGGGAAATATGTCCCGGAAAACCGGGAATTCTGGGTAACCTGTTATATTATTTTGTTGGGTTGAGCTGAACTTTTTGATACTTGAAAGGTTCTGATCGGAAGAAAGTTATTGGCTGTGGCCTCCGGCAAACTTTTGCCATGGAATAATAAATAGATGACTTTTTTGTTGTTGAATTGTGTAAGTGGGAATTCACACAATAACAAATAACACATTGACAAATACTAGACTTATTATATACGTAAAGAAAAGCAGGCAGCAGCTCACACATTCTCATACTTTCTGTACCACCCAGGAAGAAATTATGTCCGCCAGCTTAAAAGATATCCAACTATAAGCTACGTAAAAGGAGCTCAGAATGTTTTTTATATAAATATTTGCAATATTTCAAGGTTCACTTACGTGGAAACATTAAAATGTTTCAAATCCATAAACTGCAATAAAACTGAGTAGATGGTAAAATATTGTAATGCCATATTTTTCACCAATTTTCCCAGGAGATTTCCAATATTTTTGCATGTCAATGCTCATCTTAGACACACGTAATGAATAAAATAACGTGATCTCGGTACAGTGTGAGGGATTCAAGCACGTCAACTCTAATTTTAAAGGGCAAAGTTCCTTGTGCTGTGCCGGTGCATAACTTAGAAGAAGTGCTTTGTCGCAATCTCTTCCTGAAAACTGTGCTCAGCACATTTGGTCTGAGAAATGCTGCAAGCACAAGACAATAAAGTAAAATAGCCATTTTAAACACAGCACAAGTTGTCATGCATTTTTAAAAAATAGCTACATATGTACAAAACCAGTGAAGTTGACACGTTGTGTAAATGGTAAATAAAAAGAGAAGACAAGGATTTGCAAATCCGTTTCAACCTATACTTAATTAAATGCACTGCAAAGACAAGATACTTAACATTGGAACTGAGAAACTTTATTTTTTGCAAATAATAGCTCATTTGGAATTTGATGCCTGCAAGATGTTTTAAAAAGAAAAGCTGGCATAAGTGGCAAGAAAGACTGAGAAAGTTGAGGAATGCTCATCAAACACTTATTTGCAACATCCCACAGGTGAAGAGACTAATTGGGAACAGGTGGGTGCCATGATTGGGTATAAAAGCAGCGTCCATGAAATGTTTAGTCATTCACAAACATGGGGCGAGGGTCACCGCTTTGTGAACAAATGCGTGAGCAAATTGTTTAAGAACAACATTTCTCCACGAACTATTGCAAGGAATTTAGGGATTTCACTGTCCGCAATATTTTCAAAAGGTTCAGAGAATCTGGAGAAATCACTGCATGTAAGCCAAAAACCAACATTTAATGCCTGTGACCTTCGATCTCTCAGGCGGTACTGCATCAAAAAGTGTCATCAGTGTGTAAAGGATATCACCACATGGGCTCAGGAACACTTCAGAAAACCACTGTCAGTAACTACAGTTGGTCGCTACATCTGTAAGTGCAAGTTAAAACGCTATTATGCAAAGCCAAAGCCATATATCAACAACACCCAGAAACGCTTCGCTGGGCCCGAGCTCATCTAAGATGGACTGATACAAAGTGGAAAAGTGTTCTGTGGTCTGACGAGTCCACGTTTCAAATTGTTTTTGGAAACTGTGGACGTCGTATCCTCCGGACCAAGGATAAAAAGAACCATCCGGATTGTTATTGGCGCAAAGTTCAAAAGCCAGCATCTGTGATGGTATGGGGGTGTATTAGTGCCCAAGGCATGGGTAACTTACACATAAGTGAAGGCACCATTAATGCTGAAAGGTTTTGCAGCAACATATGTTGCCATCCAAGCAACGTCTTTTTCATGGACGCCCCTGCTTATTTCACAAGACAATGCCAAGCCACATTCTGTACGTGTTACAAAAATGGTGGCTTCGTAGTAAAAAAGTGCAGGTACTAGACTGGCCTGCCTGTTGTCCAGAGCAGTCCCCCATTGAAAATGTGTGGCGCATTATGAAGCGTCAAATACCACAACGGAGACCCCGGACTGTTGAACAACTTAAGCTGTACATCAAGCAAGAATGGGAAAGAATTCCATCTGAAAAGCTTCAAAAATTGGTCTCCTCACTTCCTAAACGTTTACTGAGTGTTGTTAAAAGGAAATGCCATGTAACAGTGGTCAAAATACTTCTGCGCCAACTTGTTTGCAATGTGTTTCTGCCCCTAAATTCTAAATTAATGATTATTTGCAAAGAAAAAAAAAATAGTTTCTCAGTTCCAACATTAAATATCTTGTCTTTGCAGTCCATTCAATTGAATATCAATCAATCAATCAATGTTTACTTATATAGCCCTAAATCACTAGTGTCTCAAAGGGCTGCACAAACCACCACGACATCCTCGGTAGGAAAACTCACACCCAGTGGGACATCGGTGACAATGATGACTATGAGAACCTTAGAGAGGAGGAAAGCAATGGATGTCGAGCGGATCTAACATGATACTGTGAAAGTTCAATCCACAATGGATACAACACAGTCGCGAGAGTCCAGTCCAAAGAGGATCCAAGACACAGCAGCAAGAGTCCCGTTCACAGCGGAGCCAGCAGGAAACCATCCCAAGCGGAGGCGGACCAGCAGCGCAGCGATGTCCCCAGCCGATACACAGGCAAGCAGTACATGGCCACCGGATCGGACCGGACCCCCTCCACACGGGAGAGTGGGACATAGAAGAAAAAGAAAAGAAACGGCAGATCAACTGGTCTAAAAAGGGAGTCTATTTAAAGGCTAGAGTATACAAATGAGTTTTAAGGTGAGACTTAAATGCTTCTACTGAGGTGGCATCGCGAACTGTTACCGGGAGGGCATTCCAGAGTACTGGAGCCCGAACGGAAAATGCTCTATAGCCCGCAGACTTTTTTTGGGCTTTGGGAATCACTAATAAGCCGGAGTCCTTTGAACGCAGATTTCTTGCCGGGACATATGGTACAATACAATCGGCAAGATAGGATGGAGCTAGACCGTGTAGTATTTTATACGTAAGTAGTAAAACCTTAAAGTCACATCTTAAGTGCACAGGAAGCCAGTGCAGGTGAGCCAGTACAGGTGTAATGTGATCAAACTTTCTTGTTCTTGTCAAAAGTCTAGCAGCCGCATTTTGTACCAACTGTAATCTTTTAATGCTAGACATGGGGAGACCCGAAAATAATACGTTACAGTAGTCGAGGCGAGACGTAACAAACGCATGGATAATGATCTCAGCGTCTTTAGTGGACAGAATGGAGCGAATTTTAGCGATATTACGGAGATGAAAGAAGGCCGTTTTAGTAACGCTTTTAATGTGTGCCTCAAAGGAGAGAGTTGGGTCGAACAGGATTTGGAAATCATTGTTTTTATTTACAAATTATACAATGTGCCAACTTCACTGGTGTATGTGTGATTGAGACATATATATATATAATTTTTTTCCCCATTTTATTTTGTATTCACTTTCCATTTAAAAACATAAGAATAAAATCAGTTTAGATTAACTAAAAACTGGCACATTCATTGGTAAAATACTTTTTTCCCTAGACTTTTCTCAAAGTGGTCTGGATTTAACTGGTGTGCTTTTTACTTGCTATGTCAGAATGACAAACTGCATTGAGGTCTTTCCTATGCTAGGCACATAATTAAACTATAACCCAAATAAAAAAGACTCTTATCGCACTATTCATGTTTTATTTTAGGCAAACACTATCTAGCAACGAGAGCTTATCTTGAAGACTCCAGTCATTCATTTTGAAGTCAGTCATTTACCAGTCGTAAAGCAAGCTGCTCAATGATTATCAGAGATAATATTTAAGCATGCATGACTGTAACCCCGTAAAATGTGTTGGATTTAAAAAGCAGTGAGAAAGTTCCATCCTTCCATTTTCTACAGCTTGTCCAAGTTGTTAAATATAATTAATTCATAGGCAATCTTGGTCAGGGCACTGTGGTGTGTTCACGTGCTATAACAGTTGTTAGACATTTTAAGTACTCCAGCAATAAAGTTGGCAGTATAGTCGAAAGGAACGCGGTGTTTTGCTTATAACAATACAAATTAGAGTAAAAATGACGAATTGATTTTTAATGTTAAATAATATCAATATATATTTGAACAAAAACAATTAGAAATGTGTAATGACAGCCAATCCGCCAGACAACAAACGTCTCATCGAGTGCACGAGTCAGGCCTAAAGGTGCTCTTGTAGACGAGGCACACGTTAAAATACACGTTTTACAAACGGACACTTAATTAATTCCAAAAATATATTATCAGAGAGGTCGTAAATGCCTTTCAAACGTTGTCAGAAAAAAAAAGTAGCAGGCTAAACTCACTGTGGTGCTGCGGCCATGATGACGTCCAGGATGTCACGTGATCGAAAAACTCACGTGACTTGTCTGCCTCCCCGATTTCGTCGTGTTGCGTTCATGAAAGTAGGACATGGCGCTTCATCACTTTGTTGCCGCTGTTTGCAGCCAAAGGTACTTTAACAACGACATTAATAAGAAATGTATATTACTTTTTTGCTTTTCCAACCCACCCTGTTTTAATATTATGTGAATTTATCACACCAATATGGATATCGCACACGCTTTTGAGCACCACGTTTAATGTTTAATTTACATAGAGCTGATTTGAACGCCTGTTGTTCTATGCTTGACATTTTGTTTAATTAAAAAGAGGAATAGCACCATTAAGACCGTCTGACCTTGCAGAGTCACACCGCCATCCTATTTTTTTTTGCGTCCGTGTGCATCATGTGCACAGGAAATGAAATAACCCCCTGTCATGAATATAAATGACTGCAATACTCTAAACCGAAATTAAAACATGTTTGTCTGCATAATTTAAAAGATAACTTTTGATACTTTGAGATATTCGCACCCTTTATTCGTTGGCACTTAACGAGAAGAGATGCTCACTTTCTCACTTGAGCAACTTGTGAGTTGGATGTTTGCACACCTGCACAATCTAGGAATTAATTTTGTCTCAGATGAAGTATGTTGTCTTCTTTTTGTTTTGCAAGAGTGATTGTTAAGTAAAAACCAAAATGGGGTTGGGTGTGTGTGTGTGTGTGTGTCAACTCTTGTCGGTCAAATAAGTAAATACTGGACTAGTATGATTTGTATACATTTCAAAACTTTACCCAAATAAAGGAAATAAATATAATATCTACCAAACTTAAACTGTTACCATTAATTCCACATTTTACAGCCAACACTACAGGTATTGATTTAAAGCAGTGCTTCTTTTTTTTTTTTTTTTTTTTGCCCTGTCCAGCTTCTCAGGCAAATCATATAGTTGATGTAGTTGTGCCCATATCGGCTGTTCAGATTTACTTGACAAAAGAGAAGTGCAGGATACTTCTCTTTTTGCCCTATTTGAATTTGACTTTATTAAATGTATTTATATTATCATTTGGTGCAGCCGGGCCGGAGCAGGAGGGGTTGGAAAGAGAAAAAAAGGAAGACAGAGGGGGAAATTGTGGGGATAAGAGGGGGATTAGACAGAGAGACAAACACAACAATAACAACAAAAACAATAGAACAACACCAGCATATACAATATGTACACATAGGATGTTAAAATGTTTAGCCAAGAAGCATTTAGCAATATAAATAATAATATAGGATTGACAATGAGCATTTTTACACTACAACTGGTGCAATACAAATACCAATAGAAAAAGCGACGTTGATCATGAATAATACCAATAATTTACCTCTATTATCAACAATACAGTTTTTCAAATGCAACAATACATACACATAATGATAACTAGAGAGAGAAAAAAAAAGCAACACAAAGATGGAGGGGAAGAGAGAGAGGCGACCTATATTAATCTTGTAGATTGTTATAGTAACAATGGGTTAAGCTTTGTCAGTGTGCCATGTGTTACCCAGTTTCCCCTAGGGCAGGGGTAGGGAACCTATGGCTCGCGAGCCAGATGTGGCTCTTTTGATAAATCTTAGCTGACTATGAATAATTCCGCTGGTAATCACAGTGCTAAAAATAACATTTAAAATACAAAACATTTCTTGCATTTTAATCCATCCATCCGTTTTCTACCGCACTTGTTCAAGAAGTCGCATTAATGATAAGAAGTATTTCAATTATTATTGGTTAGCTTTAGAATATCAATGTTATTAAAAAGAATAAGAGACTTATTATGCTATAAAAATGTTGGTCTTACTTAAAAAGGCACGCATTTAGTTGTAATCGGTGTTCAAAAATATTATATGGCTCTCACGGAAATACATTTTAAAATATTTGGCTTCCATGGCTCTCTCAGCCAAAAAGGTTCCCGACCCCTCCTCTAGGGCAACAACGTTAATATATGTTTGATGGAAGGTGATTATGTGCATGAGTGTATGTGTGTATATGTACTTGTATATGTACATAATGTGTATATGAATGTTTGTACAGCGAATGCATATGTACAGTACTCCCGTCCAAAGGCAAAACCCAGTAACTCAATTTTGGTCAAAACTGAGCTGATAATAATTTTGGAGTTCCTAGGTGATATGCTTTACATTAGTGTATGCGATATTGTAATTTGTTCCGTAAGTAAGCTGTTACGCGCATGGCAGGACCTAGCAACTACCACATAACCGCGTAGATACAACAGAAAAACCTAGTATCTCAAGGGACCAATCGGAGCTTCTGTGTCAGTCGCCTTATTGTCTTTAATGAGACATTTGCACGAATGGGGGCCGACGGTCAACCTGATTATGTGTTTTCAAGCTTTTAGTCAGCCCCTCGAAGAATGTGCAATGTCGCGGTTGCGCCATTTCCCGCAAATTCAACCCATTTCTGCAAAAATTTTGGCCGGTCAAATTTGTCTCTGAGGGGTGCTCAAACCTGCACGTTAAAGGGGAACATTGTCACAGTTTCGGAAGGGTTGAGACCAGTAGAAATCGGTTCCCAGTGGCTTATTTTATTTTTCAAAGTTTTTTTCAAGATTTTACCCATCATGGAATGTCCCGAAAAAAGGCTTTGGGGTGCCTGATTTTCGCTATCTTTAAATCCATCGTCCATTTTCCTCTGACGTCATTTAGTGATGCCAACATGGCGATTAGCACAGCATAGCGGCATAGCTCGGTTGGTAGAGTAGCCGTGTCAGCAACTTGAGGGTTGCAGGTTCGATTCCCGCTTGTGCCATCCTAGTCACTGCCGTTGTGTCCTTGGGCAAGACACTTTACCCACCTGCTCCCAGTGCCACCCACACTGGTTTAAATGTAACTTAGATATTGGGTGTCACTATGTAAAGCGCTTTGAGTCACTTTGAGAAAAGTGACTCAAATTCACTTCACTTCACAAGATATGGCGACATTAGCTCGGATTCGGACTCGGATTTCAGCGGCTTAAAGGGGAACATTGGGACGGCGTGGCGCAGTGGGAGAGTGACCGTGCGCAACCCGAGGGTCCCTGGTTCAAATCCCACCTAGTACCAGCCTCGTCACGTCCGTTGTGTCCTTGAGCAAGACACTTCACCCTTGCTCCTGATGGGTGCTGGTTGGTGCCTTGCATGGCAGCTCCCTCCATCAGTGTGTGAATGTGTGTGTGAATGGGTAAATGTGGAAGTAGTGTCAAAGCGCTTTGAGTACCTTGAAGGTAGAAAAGCGCTATACAAGTACAACCCATTTATATTATGGCACGAGGGGATATTTGGAAGATTGGCCCAGGACGTTGCAAGCACTTTCATTAAATGTATTGTTCTTCTTCCCCTTGCATACTCTTTTGGGCAGATAAGTGTGGAGGTCAAAATAAAAACTGGACGCTGTACACGGCTCTTGCCCAATGTGCAAACTCAGAATGGGGCCCACCCGAGATTGTGATAAAATATCTGGAGAAAGGGCACACACGTTCATGAGAGCAGATTCAATCCATGGCTCAATCGGCAAGAAAACGAAAGCTCAAGAAAACATCTACACGTTTGATGACTTTGTAGATCTTTGTAAGACAGAATCAAGATTGGTTTTCCTTTGTTTTCTCAAAATCAGCTAGACGTGAGTTACTAGGTTTTGCCTTTGGACGGGAGAGTATATCTATGTGGGTACCGTGAATGTGTGAGTAGATGGACGAACTTGGAGTATGTAGTTATGTACTGTATTTGTGTATGTATGTGGGAGTGTAGGTGCCTATGTATGTATGTATGTATGTATGTATGTATGAATAACGGTGTGTGTGTGTGTGAGTATATGTGTATTTTTTTGTATGTAAAATGTTTTTAACTCCCCCCCCCCAAAAAAAATAAAAAATTAATGCATTGCTTTTAAAAATGTACCCCCTCAACAATCAAATACAGTCGCGTAGTTGGCCTAAGTATTCATTAAATACTAGGCAGAGGTTTTATTTAACAATTATATTTAATATTTTTGCCCGCTGTAACATTATACAGCATTTGAACAGTAACACTGTGTTTGAATATAGGAAAATAAAACAGTGTACTTTAATCAAGTGTTTCTTGATGGAGCCCGCGGGCCACTTGTGGAACACATACAGCAGTTTGTGAATCACTGATTTTTCAAAGTGACATTTTAAACGCCATACAAGTGTAAAAAGAAGCCAACCACTCCATTTGTATTTAGTCTTTGCACGGCGGGTTATAAAGGAATGACGCAAGCATGGTTTGTGTCATATTTTCAACATTCGTAATTGTCTTACAAGTGCAAAAATAAGTTAATGAATGACCCATTTTAAGGTTCCATTGTGCTATAAAGATGGAGGCAGTGCTATGTTTAAAGGACCCATAGTGCCCGAATGAAACATTTTGACAAAAAAAATATTTTTGAGGGGATGCAGCTGCAGATCACCGTGCTCGTTCGGCATTTTCTCATGCAAGAGAACGCACAATAGATTTCTAGCAGCGTATCTTCTTTTTTTGTTTGTTTTTGAGCGCCACGTCTATTCTGGGTGCGCCTGATTTTTGGGATGAGGTTTGGCTTGAGTCTTTGAAATTTGTTCCATCCGAATTCCGACCATAGCCCTCCTTCTTCGGAGTCAGAATCCTTAAAATGATCGCTGAAAATTACGCTACTCTCGCTTGGTTAGTCGTGTTTTGCATAAGTCACAACTTTAACTGGAGAGCTCATATTGCTATCACTGGGAAATGTCTTCGTTTTTGTATTGCTTTAACCTGCAACAATGCACCTGGCGGTCATATTGAATTATTTTTTTTAGATCCTGCACCAAAATAAGATGATGCTGAATGAAGATACTGCCAAAACCCATAAAGGGCAACCTTGAGTAAACAAAACAACAACCGGCTGCTGTCCTCTGTATGTGCTGATCTGAGAACAAACGCACACACACAGAAGTCCCTCTAGTGCCCTCACAAACGATCAGAAATCATGCAAATCCTTAACTTAGACAATTCTATTGCTGCGATAATAAACATTTAAAAAAGTAAAATCCACTTGCATTAACATCGCCAAATAAGAAGCGGGCTGAGAGAAGGAGAGATGGAAGGGATAGGGGGGGTAGGGCCTGTGTGAGCGTTCCTTGGAAGAGGTGCCACTGAACTAAAGGTAGCTTTTTGCTTTAGCATCATTTAACAGAAAAGTCCGGTCTCATCAAAATTAAAATGATTCCTTCATTCTTGTGAGCGTCATTAATGACGCTCGCAAATAGTCTTTTTTTTTTTTTTTTTTTTTTTTAACTCCACAGAGTTCCTTCTTTCCGCACTGGTCAGTTTTCTTTTTAGGACTCACATTGAGTTAGCAAAATGGACACATTTTGTACTGTAGACAGAGCCGTAACTAGGATTTGACAAATACCGAGGTTAAAAAAATTGTGGTCCAAGAGGAGCTTTTAAGGCTGAAATCCCAGCACCATATAAATAATTATACCTTGAGCAACTTATAGAATTTCCGGAACAACAAAAGCTTCCACTGAGGTAGAACTATCACGAGTTATATAATCTAACATATTTGACAATCAGCATGATTTTGTAACATTCTACACTTGTATTAATATGCTAAAGTTGAGCTTATTAAACAATTTCAACATCATTAAAACATAAATTATAAACCTTATCAAATCTTCAACTATGAGCAAGGATTGAACACATGACCTTCTGTATTGGAAATTTTCTCTTCAAGTAGTCAGACAGAATCTATTTGAAATGCCCGAGCGTTTCAAAAGGCACAGGTCACTTTAGTGGCAAGTATGGAAGTAATGCGCAATAGGAAGAGAGCTGCGTTATTCTTTATGCACTGAATAGAAGGTGGGAGGAAGGGAGTAGGCTCAGTTCGGAGGGGGGAGAGAGCTTATGACTTATCAATCAATCAATGTTTATTTATATAGCCCCAAATCACAAATATCTCAAAGGACTGCACAAATCATTACGACTACAACATCCTCGGAAGAACCCACAAAAGGGCAAGGAAAACTCACACCCAGTGGGCAGGGAGAATTCACATTCAGTGGGACGCCAGTGACAATGCTGACTATGAGAAACCTTGGAGAGGACCTCAGATGTGGGCAACCCCCCCCCCTCTAGGGGACCGAAAGCAATGGATGTCGAGCGGGTCTAACATGATACTGTGAAAGTTCAATCCATAGTGGCTCCAAGACAGCAGTGAAAGTCCCGTCCACAGGAAACCATCTCAAGCGGATCAGCAGCGTAGAGATGTCCCCAACCGATACAGGCGAGCGGTCCATCCTGGGTCCCGACGAGCGGTCCATCCTGGGTCTCGACTCTGGACAGTCAGTACTTCATCCATGGTCATCGGACCGGACCCCCTCCACAAGGGAGGGGGGGACATAGGAGAAAGAAAAGAAGCGGCAGATCAACTGGTCTAAAAAGGAGGTCTATTTAAAGGCTAGAGTATACAGATGAGTTTTAAGATGAGACTTAAATGCTTCTACTGAGGTAGCATCTCGAACTGTTACCGGGAGGGCATTCCAGAGTACTGGAGCCCGAACGGAAAACGCTCTATAGCCCGCAGACTTTTTTTAAGCTCTAGGAATCACTAATAAGCCGGAGACTTAAACTTAGACTTCCTTTTATTGTCATTTAAATTTAAACTTTACAGTACAGATAAGAAAAACATTTTGTTGCATTAGCTCGTAGTGCAGGATATAACAGCAATAAGGTGCAGATATAAACAAATAGATTACTGTACGGATAAATATATTGCACTTATTGCATATGCATTCATGTTTATGGTACGTTATATTGTCTTTATATTCCAGACACAACAACAGTAGAAAGTAACCACACATGAAACAATGGTGCATCGTTAAATGAGCTATGAGAAGGTCACACAAAGGTCAGAATGTGCTTTCCGCACATCACTATTCACATTTACTCAAAGTACATTAATGTTTTCCAACACACTTCTGTTTGACAACTGGGTAATAATGACGGGCGCCACGCGAGATATATATTCTTATTCCTATTATCCATCATCCATTTTCTACCGCTTATCCCCTTTGGGGTTGCGGGGGGCGCTGGTGCTGTCATGATCCGTAGTCTGGATCATGTTTAGTTTAGTTATTTTCTGTTAGTTTGGACTCCCTTTGTTTGTGTACCTTTTTTGTGAGTCAGTTTGGTCACCATGGCAACATATTAATTTCACCTGCTGAGGGTTCCAGACGCACACCTGTTTTTTTAATTACTTCCTTATTTAAGCCTGCCTTGTCCCGTCAGTCGGTCTTGGTCCCTTGTTTGCGGTATGCAACTGTTTCGTTGGTAATTCTAGATTTCTTGTTACCTGATCCTGTGCTAGTGTTAGCATTAGCTTCTGTGCTTTCGCCACGCGTTTCTTTTCGTCTGTTTTTGTACCAGTGTTTTGTTATTAAATCATTCTTACCTTTTAGTTGTTGTCCAGAGTGTCTATGTTTGCGTTGGAGGAACGATCCCGCATTAAAATGCGACCCCCACGTGACAGAAGGGACCAAGCCCGACTGACGGGACAAGGCAGGCTTAAATAAGGAAGTAATTAAAAAAACAGGTGTGCGTCTGGAACCCTCAGCAGGTGAAATTAATATGTTGCCATGGTGACCAAACTGACTCACAAAAAAGGTACACAAACAAAGGGAGTCCAAACTAACAGAAAATAACTAAACTAAACATGATCCAGACTACGGATCATGACAGGTGCCTTCATGTAGCTCAGCTACAATCGGGCAGAAGGCGGAGTACACCCTGGACAAGTCGCCACCTCATCGCAGGGCCAACACAGATAGACAGACAACATTCACACATTAGGGCCAATTTAGAGTTGCCAATCAACCTATTATTCCTGTCATCTTCTTTGGAAAATGTTTGGGGTAAAATTGTATTTTATGCGCCTTGTAATCCAATAATTTACACCTGACATATGTGAAGTTTGCATGTTCTCCCCTTGAATGCGTGGGTTCCCTCCGGGTACTCCGGCTTCCTCCCACCGCCAAAGACATGCACCTGGGGATAGGTTGATTGGCAACACTAAATGGTCCCTAGTGTGTGAATGTGAGTTTGATTGTTGTCTGTCTATCTGTGTTGGCCCTGTGATGAGGTAGCAACTTGTCCAGGGTGTACGCCGCCTTCCGCCCGAATGCAGCTGAGATAGGCCCCAGCTCCCCCCTCCACCTCAAAAGTGACAAGTGGTAGAAATTGGATAGATGGATGGATGCACTTCTTTATGCAAAATGGGCCCCCCACGAATCGTGAAGACCTACGCACAGCTAAGTTTAGGGCAGGCAGGCTTGGTCTCTGTGATCAGAACCTGGCTGACGTGACAACAGTATTATACCGACAGTGTTTCACATTACCGTATTTTCCGAACCATAGGGCACCCCGTATTATAAGAAGCACTGCTGATGAACGGTCTATTTTCGATCGATATATAAGGCGCGTTAGTGAAGTCATATTATTATAATTTTTTTTAAAATGTAAAACACTTCCTTGTGGTCTACATAACATGTAATGGTGGTTATTTGGTCAAAATGTTGCAGAGATTATGTTTTATCAATCAATCAATCAATCAATGTTTACTTATATAGCCCTAAATCACTAGTGTCTCAAAGGGCTGCACAAACCACTACGACATCCTCGGGCAAGGAAAACTCACACCCAGTGGGACATCGGTGACAATAATGACTATGAGAACGTGATACTGATGATACTGATGACTATGAGAACATATGAGAACATGATACTGTGAAAGATCAATCCATAATGGATCCAACACAGTCGCGAGAGTCCAGTCCAAAGCGGATCCAACACAGCAGCGAGAGTCCCGTTCACAGCGGAGCCAGCAGGAAACCATCCCAAGCGGAGGCGGATCAGCAGCGCAGAGATGTCCCCAGCCGATACACAGGCGAGCAGTACATAGCCACCGGATCGGACCGGACTCCCTCCACAAAGGAGAGTGGGACATAGAAGAAAAAGAAAAGAAACGGCAGATCAACTGGTCTAAAAAGGGAGTCTATTTAAAGGCTAGAGTATACAAATGAGTTTTAAGGTGAGACTTAAATGCTTCTACTGAGGTAGCATCTCGAACTGTTACCGGGAGGGCATTCCAGAGTACTGGAGCCCGAAATGAAAAAGCTCTACAGCCCGCAGACTTTTTTTGGCCTTTGGGAATCACTAATAAGCCGGAGTCCTTTGAACGCAGATTTCTTGCCGGGACATATGGTACAATACAATCGGCAAGATAGGATGGAGCTAGACCGTGTAGTATTTTATACGTAAGTAGTAAAACCTTAAAGTCACATCTTAAGTGCACAGGAAGCCAGTGCAGGTGAGCCAGTACAGGCGTAATGTGATCAAACTTTCTTGTTCTTGTCAAAAGTCTAGCAGCCGCATTTTGTACCAACTGTAATCTTTTAATGCTAGACATGGGGAGACCCGAAAATAATACGTTACAGTAGTCGAGGTTTTATACAGTAGATCATCTCCAAACCGCTTTCTGACAGTCGCTTCAGGATGCGCCGTTTTGTGGGCGGTCTTTTTCACGTGGCTCACCTTCGACAGCGTCTTCTCCTCATCATCTTTGTTGTAGCGGTGTAGCGTGCAAGGACGGGAGTGGAAGAAGTGTCAAAGGATGGAGCTAACTGTTTTAATGAAATTCAAACTTTACTTAAATCAATGACGGAGCAGCATCTCCTCATCCGTTGCTCACTAGTGCAATAACAACGCCGGAAATGTGTCCCGTGAAAAACCGTCCAAAACCTCCCAAATAACTAAAGTTCCTCGGGTGACTAATGTAAACTTTCTACACCGGTATTTCAACCCTTTCATGGCGAGTTTACTGACAGATATAAATTAGAACTTTACACTACTTTATATTAGAAATGTCAACAGCGGAGGATGAATGTCCCATAACAAGAAGCTTATCGACTACAGTGTTGCTACGGACTACAAAGCCAGACCTGCGTAATTTTACAGGATTTATGCAGATCCCAAATACAGATCAGCACATACCAGAGGGTAAGGAAAGTTGCTTTTACATTATATTGCGAAAAAAAAACCGCCAGATAATATGTCGTACCTTATACACACACCCAAATAACACTTGTATTATTAAGCGGTGCGGCTTCATAGCTTACCAAAGTCATACTAAAACATTTTGATAGATATTTGAGCACCGTGTGTAATGTTCTATATTTTCAATGCAACATGTACGATGTTGGTGTTGTTTACTTCAGACATCATATTGCAGTCTACACGTATCTCTTATGTTTGACTGCCATCTACTGGTCACACCTATCAATACACCATGTACCAAATAAAATAGCTTCGAGGCCGGTAAACACGACCAGAATTATTCCGCACCGGGTTATAAGGCGCACTGTCGAGGTTTGAGAAGAAAACATTTTTTTTTTTTTAAGTGCGCCTTATAGTCCGGAAAATATGGTATTTTCATTCAGGTGACACAAACATTAGTGACGTCAGTATAAATTTGTGTTGATGTTGACAGCACATTTCAGATCGTATGATGTTTATCGTAAAAGTGGACTTCATTGCGTTGTGTTGTTTGGAGTTTTAGCCAGCTATGCGGGAGCAAATATCGTATAATGTGAGAGGATGATCTACACATGGTGATGTACACAATGTCCTACACAAAGTACATTTGCAGTCAGTCATATTAGGGCTGGGCCATAGGGCTTTTTATTAATATCTCGATATGTTTAGGCCATATCGCGATACAAGATATATATCGCCATATTTTGCCTTAACCTTGAATGAACACTTGACACATATAATCACAGCAGTATGATGATTCTATGTGTCTACATTAAAACATTCTTCTTCATACTGCATTAATATATGCTCATTTTAAACTTTCATGCAGAGAGGGAAATTACAACTAAGTCAATTAACCAAAACTGTATTTATTAAACAGTTATTAAGCAGCGGCACAAACATTCATGTCATTTCAAAACAGAAAGTGCAAGATTGTCATTGTCACATTTTAAAACAAGCTGTTAGTACACTTTTGTGCATTAAGATGACTTATCAAAACAACACTAAATCAAAGTGTACTTTTTGTACAGAATGCCACTACAATAGTTTAAAGGCCTACTGAAATGAGATTATCTTATTTAAACGGGGATAGCAGGTCCATTCTATGTGTCATACTTGATCATTTCGCGATATTTCCATATTTTTACTGAAAGGATTTAGTAGAGAACATCCACGATAAAAATCGCAACTTTCGGTGCTAAGAGAAATGCCTCTACCTCTACCGGAAGTCGCAGACGATGACGTCACCCGTGTGGGGGCTCCTCACATATTCACATTGTTTTTAATGGGAGCCTCCAACAAAAAGTGCTATTCGGACCGAGAAAACGACAATTTCCCCTATAATTTGAGCGAGGATGAAATATTCGTGTTTGAGGATATTGATAGCGACGGACTAGAAAAAAAGAATGATAAAAAAAAAAATAAGTTAGAAAAACAAAACGCAATTGCATTGGGACGGATTCCGATGTTTTTAGACACATTTACTAGGATAATTCTGGGAAATCCCTTATCTTTCTATTGTGTTGCTAGTGTTTTAGTGAGTTAAATAGTACCTGATAGTCGGAGATGTACGTCCACGAGTGTCTTGACGCCAGTGTCTCAAGGGAGTCGACGGCAGCTTTATGGACGGCACAAGCTCAGTTTTTCTCCGGTAAGAAGCGACTTTTTCCACAATTTTCTTACCGAAACCTGCTGGTTGACATTCCGTCGTGATTCATCTTTGCTTGACCGCGCTCTGATCCATGGTAAAGTTTCACCTCCAGGAATATTAAACAAGGAATCACCGTGTGTTTGTGTGGCTAAAGGCTAAAGGTTCTCAACTCCATCTTTCTACTGTGACTTCTCCAATATTAATTGAACAAATTGCAAAAGATTCAGCAACACAGATGTCCAAAATACTGTGTAATTATGTGGTTAAAGCAGACGACTTTTAGCTGTGTGTGTGTGCAGCGCTCATATTTCCTTAAAACCCGTGACGTCTTGCGTACACGTCATCATTACACGACGTTTTCAAGACGAAACTCCCGGGAAATTTAAAATTGTAATTTAGTAAACTAAATTATGGCATGTGTTGCAATGTTAATATTTCATCATTGATATATAAACTATCAGACTGCGTGGTCGGTAGTAGTGGCTTTCAGTAGGCCTTTAAAACAAATAAAGTGCACTTTTGGGCATGATGTCACACAACATATTCCGATAAGTGTCACATAAAAATGAGCTGCATATCAAATAGTGTATGTCCTACGGCCGACCTGGGCAAGTTAAGGCCCGGGGGCCACATGCGGCCCGTTGAGCTTTTCAATCTGGCCGGCCGGACATTCCCAAATCATTTTTTTAGATCTTTAAGAAGGAAAGTGTAGCTGCCATCATGATGTGCACTGATAGTTTCTAACAACCGTAAGTCTTGAACTTTACAAAGTATTTGAATGGTTGGGATCTGCGCTTATGGATGATATACCAGTTACTATGGTAATCTAATTAGTTACTGTGGTCACCAAGCAGTGTGGGTTTGGAGCGTTTCCACAGATGCAAAAGGAGATTTTCACAACAAAGTTCTATAGCTTAGTGATATATGAAATAGAATAGAAAGTACTTTATTGATCCCTGGGGGGAAATTCAGCAAATATTAGATATATCTGATTTAGGTGGGTTTTTTTGTACCCTTCGCATTCATATTTCACTGTTTGTTGCATTTTTGTTGCGTTTCATTTGATTGTAAAATATGTCGATCGAAAGGGGGTGGGACATTCATATTTTCTCAATATTCAGTGTTTTATCGTTCATAGAAAAATGTAAAAATTCCATTCTGTTTTTTCAAGGTGGTCTTTCATAACGTTTTTAGGATTCAATCAGACATTATTGTGAGGTTTTATATTAGTGTTCCTAAAAATAGATATACCGGCCCCCAGGCACATTTTTCTCGTCTAAATGTGGCCCCCGAGTCCAAAAAATTGCCCAGGCCTGTCCTACGGTGTTGATGTGGAAATAGTTGCTTCTGCATTTTGTGGGTGTGGCACCGAACAGAGATGTTGACATGCACAGTTTGAAGCACTTTTCATTCTCTAGCGCAGGGGTCGGCAACCCAAAATGTTGAAAGAGCCATGTTGGACCAAAAATACCCCCAAAAAATCCGTCTGGAGCCGCAAAAAAATTCAAAGCCATATTACAAACAGATAGTGTGTCATGAGATGTAAATTGAATTATGAGGACTTAAAGGAAACTAAATTAGCTTAAATATAGCTACAAATGAGGCACAATGATGCAATATGTACATACAGCTAGCCTAAATAGCATGTTAGCATCGATTAGCTTGCAGTCATGCACTGACAAAATATGTCTGATTATCACTCCACACAAGTCAATAACGTCAACAAAACTCACCTTTGTGCATTCACGCACAACGTTAAAAGTTTGGTGGACAAAATGAGACGGAAAAAGCAGTGTCATAAAACACGTCCTAGAAAGTCGCAGAAAAGTTATACATGTAAACAAACTATGGTGATTTCAGGGACCGCCAAAATTAGTAGGACAAAACGGCGCTCACCAAATACTCGAATCAGTGAAGCATGTTTAATATAAACAGTGTGCTTTATAGCAATTAGGGAGGTTTGTGTCATGTTTGTCCTCCTACAGAAACTATATTAAAACAAAAAATATGTTTTTTTTTCCCCCTCATCATTTTTCTTATATCTTTGAAAAAGGAGAGGGGGCGTCGTTGGGGTGGGGGGGTTGGTTGCGAGGTTAAGAGGGGAGGAGTATATTTACAGCTAGAATTTACCAAGTCAAGTATTTCACATATATATATATATATATATATATATATATATATAATAAATACTTCACTTTCAGTGAATTCTAGCTATATATATGTATATATTTTATTTTATTTTTTATATATGCGTATATATATATATATATATATATATATATATATATACATATATATATATATTATATAGTAAATAAATATATATATATGTACATAGTAAATAAATAAATAAGAAAAATACTTGAATTTCAGTGTTCATTTTTTTACACACATATACACACACATAACACTCATCTACTCATTGTTGAGTTAAGGGTTAAATTGTCCATCGTTGTTCTATTCTTTGACACTATTTTTCTAACCATGCTGAACACCCTCTCTGATGATGCATTGCTGTGTGGCACGCACAAAAGTGCTTTCATCAAATGCACTAGAGTCTGCAATCTTCCATCCCTCCCTAGCATGGCCCAAAACGTACAAGTAGATGGCAGTGTTGTCCTGTTTAAGAGTGTCACAACATTGCTGTTTACGGTAGATAAACTGCTTTACGGTGGATGAAAACGTGACTGCTGTTGTTGTGTGTTGTTCCCGCGCTGGGAGGACGTTAATGATACTGCCCAACAATAAACCCATATAAGAAACCGAGAACTCGCCCTCGATTATTCTACAGTTATAACGTCATTGGGCAGACACGCTGTTTGTGTTGTGGGAAAGCGGAAGTGAAAACAGGCTGTCGACACGTCACTCAGGTCCGCATGGAGCTGGGTCGGGGCGCGGCCTCCAGCTCTGCCTGAATTTCGGGAGATTTTCAGGAGAAAATTTGTCCCGGGAGGATTTCGGGAGAGGCGCTGAATTTCGGGAGTCTCCCGGAAAATCCGGGAGGGTTGGCAAGTATGGTAATGCCTGCAGATAAAAGCAACTGCGTGAGAACGTACTCGAATATCACGACATAGTCATTTTCTAGACAAACCCGATATATTGCCCAGCCCTCAGTCATATCATCTTTTTGTCACTTGAAGAAATACAGAGGACATGACCTCGGCGTCCTCAATAGGAGCTGCGGCCATGACTTTAGACCTTATGTTAATGTCCAGAACTAAGTGTCGGTGGAGGAGCCCTTTAGGATTCTTTGAGTCAAAATGTACACCGCTGAAGCTCCGCCCACTCAATCGATTCCCAGCAAATGACCTTGTTGCTCTTGTGAGGTCCACCTGACCTTGAGTGAAGGAGCCGGGGTCTCTCCCACAGAGCAAATGTGGGCCATGACACCAGTTTCAATCGTGGGAAGTCAGATCATCAAACGTTGTCGACAATGCAGTACAGCCCGGATAATTAAAGGTGGCTGCTCAATAAGACGTGTGAAATGTACGACATTATAACAGAAGGAGTTTCCGACATCGCCACCATGCAGTCTTTTGTTCGCACATTTTCGCTGCATTCACGTTTCGCTTCAACCCCTCCCACCCCCTGCTATCATGACATATTTTCTATCCTCTAATAAGTGCAATGCGGTTTTGGACGTGCTGATCTTGGCATTATGCTTTCTCCTTAATTGGCTCGCTGCTGGGAGACGATCGCACACCGGCCCTGTTTAATAACCCGCTCTAATTTAAGGCAAGCGTAATATGGACACTGGAACTAAATACAAGGGACCTGCTGCGTTTTGTTCCGGGGAAGAAGACGGCACAGACAACAGGGACGTCGTTTAACTCTATGTATATATATATATATATATATATATATATATCTTGATTGGATTATCCAGAGAATAGTGCTCGATACCGTGGTAGAGCGCAATATCACAAGACTACTTCATCTCTACAGAACTGTTTCATGAGGGGTTCCCTCAATCATCAGGAGATTTTAATGGAAGCATTCACATACAATGGTTTATATAAGGCACAGATTGGGTGGGTACAGGCAGGCGTAGGGTGTGGTGATCGGCTCATGTGTTACCTAGGAGGTGTTTCCGTCTGTGGCGGCATGTTGAAATGATTTCACTGCGCTTGTTGAGGGATGATAGATCTGGATGATATATAATAGACAGTTTCTCTTTTAAGCATAGGTTGCATCTTTTATTACCACTGTTGTAAGGTGTGCTGGATGCAAGAATTTGCCAAGTTATTGAATATTCAACATTATTGTCTTTGAGTTCTGTAGAATTCCGCAAAGTCTGGTTTCTAAAGGAGGCATTGTGATTATTCCATCTGGTTTTAAACGCTCCTTCGGTTAATCCTACGTATGTGTCGGATGTGCTAATTTCCTTGCGTGTTACCCCTGCTTGGTAAACGACTGATGTTTGTAAGCACACTCCGTTGAGAGGGCAATCAGGTTTCTTGCGACAGTTACATTCCGTATTGGTTTCAGAGTCGTTTAGTCTGGGGGTAGGCAGTCCTTTTGCAATTGCTTTGTTGTGGTTTGAAATGATTTGTTGTATGTTATTCATACAGCTGTAGCTCAATTTAATGTTGTTCTTGTTGAATATTTTTCTTAGGGTGTTGCCTTTGGGGAAGTGTTTGTCTGATCGACCAACACTTCCCCAAAGGCAACACCCTAAGAAAAATATTCATATATATATATATATATATATATATATATATATATATATATATATATATATATATATATATATATATGTAGGAGCTTAAATGATGTTTAAGTTAATTTACATTTTATGGAAGGTGCTTTTTGTTTATTCAGCCAAAAGGGGACTACTTACTTTATTTAAATAATACCAAAATGTATATATTGCATTCTAAGAACAATTATAAGGTATCAATCTATCAATCAAATTTTATAGCCTTTAAATAGACCTCCTTTTTAGACCAGTTGATCTGCCGCTTCTTTTCTTTTTCTCCTCTGTCTCCCCCACCCTGGTGGAGGGGGTCCTGTCCGATGACCATGGATGAAGTACTGGCTGTTCAGAGTCCGGACCCAGGATGGACCGCTCGGCTGTGTATCGGTTGGGGACATCTCTACGATGCTGATCCGACTCCGCTTGGGATGGTTTCCTGTGGACGGGACTCTCGCTGCTCTCTTGGATCCGCTTTGAACTGAACTCTCGCGGCTTTGTTGGAGCCACTATGGATTGAACTTTCACAGTATCATGTTAGACCCGCTCGACATCCATTGCTTTCGGTCCCCTAGAGGGAGGGCGGGGGTTGCCCACCTACGAGGTCCTCTCCATGGTTCTCATAGTCATCATTGTCACTGGCGTCCCACTGGATGTGAGTTCTCCTTTCCCTTATGTGGGTTCTTCCAAGGATGTCATAGTCGTAGTGGTTTGTACAGTCCTTTGAGACATTTGTGATTTAAGGCTATATAAATAAACATTGATTGATTGATTGATTGATTTATATAGCCCAGGGGTTGGCAACCCGCGGCTCCTGAGCCGCATGCGGCTCTTTGATCACTCTGATGTGGCTCAGCTGCATACTTGCCCTTCTGGGAGGTTTCCAGATTTAAGTGCCTCTCCCAGAAATCTCCTTGAGTTAACATTCACCGATTTTCAACCGGATTATAATATTGAGGGCGTGCCGTTGTGGCAATGCCTTTAACGTCCTCTAAAACATGTCGTCGCGCCCACTTTGACACCACACCATCTGCGTGCCGGCAGATCACATGTGGTAGGCGGTCCCAGTTATTACACGTAAGTGACTGCAAGGCATACTTGTTCAACAGCCATACAGGTCACACTGAGGGCTGTGATATAAACAACACTCTTACTAATATGCGCCACACGGTGAACCCACACCAAACAAAAATGACAAACACACTTCAGGAGAACATCTGCTCTGTAAGGCAAGGCAAGGAAGCTTTATTTGTATCGCACTTTTCATACACAAGGCAGACTCAAAGTGCCTCACAGACAACAAAATGAAATGAAATAAAATAAAAGCAAAATTAAAATGCAGACAATAAAAATAAAAACATCCATCCATCCATCCATTTCTACCGCTTATTCCCTTTCGGGGTCGCGGGGGGCGCTGGCGCCTATCTCGGCTACAATCGGGCGGAAGGCAGGGTACACCCTGGACAAGTCGCCATCTCATCGCAGGGCCAACACATATAGACAGACAACATTCACACTCACATTCACACACTAGGGCCAATTTAGTGTTGCCAATCAACCTATCCCCAGGTGCATGTCTTTGGAAGTGGGAGGAAGCCGGAGTACCCGGAGGGAACCCACGCATTCACGGGGAGAACATGCAAACTCCACACAGAAAGATCCCGAGCCTGGATTTGAACCCAGGACTGCAGGAACTTCGTATTGTGAGGCAGACGCACTAACCCCTCTGCCACCGTGAAGCCCCAACAGAACAAATACCCAGAATCCCATGCATCCCTAACTCTTCCGGGCTACATTATACACCCCCACCTCAACCGACGCACGGGGGAATTGATGCTCTGAAACTGGGGAGTCTCCCGAAAGAATTGGGAGGGTTGGTAAGTGTGATGCTGTCAAGCGGCATTCATATAAAACTCGCGGGTGGCACTAACATTACATTTTTATATAAAGGTGCGGGCCGCGTGTCTGAGACCCCTGGTCTATACATAGCACAAAGCAAAATAAAACACTATATGCAGTGTTATTTCATTATAAATTTCAAAAAAGATTTGTGGCTCCGTTTGTTTGCTTTATTTTGTGAAACGGGTCAAAATGGCTCTTTAAGTGGTAGATGTTGCCGACCCCTGATATAGCCCTAAATCACAAGTGTTTCAAAGGCCCGCATAAGCCACAACGACATCCTCGGTTCAGATCCCGCATAAGGGCAAGGAAAAACTCACAACCCAGTGGAATGTCAATGTGAATAACTATATAAGGCACACTTTATTTGTAATTATTACATTTGTCTGAATAATTTAATGGGCTTCACGGTGGCAGAGGGGTTAGTGCGTCTGCCTCACAATACGAAGGTCCTGCAGTCCTGGGTTCAAATCCAGGCTCGGGATCTTTCTGTGTGGAGTTTGCATGTTCTCCCCGTGAATGCGTGGGTTCCCTCCGGGTACTCCGGCTTCCTCCCACTTCCAAAGACATGCACCTGGGGATAGGTTGATTGGCAACACTAAATTGGCCCTAATGTGTGAATGTGAGTGTGAATGTTGTCTGTCTATCTGTGTTGGCCCTGTGATGAGGTGGCGACTTGTCCAGGGTGTACCCTGCCTTCCGCCCGATTGTAGCTGAGATAGGCGCCAGCGCCCCCCGCGACTCCGAAAGGGAATAATGGTTTGGACACGATGTAAGGGGACGGTGTGGCGAAGTTGGGAGAGTGGTCGTGCCAGCAATCTGAGGGTTCCTGGTTCAATCCCCACCTTCTACCATCCTAGTCACGTCCGTTGTGTCCTTGAGCAAGACTCTTCACCCTTGCTCCTGATGGGTCGTGGTTAGTTCCTTGCATGGCAGCTCCCGCCATCAGTGTGTGAATGTCTGTGTGAATGGGTGAATGTGGAAATAGTGTCAAAGCGCTTTGAGTCTTTTAAAAAGGTAGAAAAGCGCTATACAAGTGTAACCATTTACCATTTATTGTGGGTAATGGCAGTCAGGTATGGTGGAATCGAGCCACACAGTTTTTGGACTTAACTGTTACTTTTTCTCATTCTTTCTTACTGTTACAAACTCGCTTTATTTTTTCCATTCATTTGTCCCCACATTGTTATTTTTTTCACGTTTTTGAATGAATCAATTGAAAAGTAAACGATACAAAACGAAGAGGAGCGTCTGGAGTTGTGTTTGTTGTTGCCGCAGCAAGCGGGAGAAGAAGAAAGTAGAGGAATGTCAAGCTAAGGCTTCATTAGGAAACTACATTTTAGGGAATAAGCGGTAGAAAATGGATGGATGGATATATATATATATATATCTGTCCGTCCGTCCGTCCGTCCGTCCGTCCGTCCGTCCGTCCGTCCGTCCATCTATCTATCTATCTATCTATCTATCTATCTATCTATCTATCTATCTATCTATCTATCTATCTATCTATCTATCTATCTATCTATCCATCCATCCATCCATCCATCCATCCATCCATCCATCCATCCATCCATCCATCCATCCATCCATCCATCCATCCATCCATCCATCCATCCATCCAT
The DNA here is from genome assembly GCF_033978795.1 of Nerophis ophidion. Classification (NCBI taxonomy): domain Eukaryota; kingdom Metazoa; phylum Chordata; class Actinopteri; order Syngnathiformes; family Syngnathidae; genus Nerophis; species Nerophis ophidion. The sequence continues at coordinate 4,984,387 of NC_084612.1, forward strand.
CCATCCATCCATCCATCCATCCATCCATCCATCCATCCATCCATCCATCCATCCATCCATCCATCCATCCATCCATCCATCCATCTATCTATCTATCTATCTATCTATCTATCTATCTATCTATCTATCTATCTATCTATCTATCTATCTATCTATCTATCTATCTATCTATCTATCTATCTATCCATCCATCCATCCATCATATATATATATATATATATATATATATCTGTCCGTCCGTCCGTCCGTCCGTCCGTCCGTCCGTCCGTCCGTCCGTCCGTCCGTCCGTCCGTCCGTCCGTCCGTCCGTCCGTCCGTCCGTCCGTCCGTCCGTCCGTCCGTCCGTCCGTCCGTCCGTCCGTCCATCTATCTATCTATCTATCTATCTATCTATCTATCTATCTATCTATCTATCTATCTATCTATCTATCTATCTATCTATCCATCCATCCATCCATCCATCCATCCATCCATCCATCCATCCATCCATCCATCCATCCATCCATCCATCCATCCATCCATCCATCCATCCATCCATCCATCCATCCATCCATCCATCCATCCATCCATCTATCTATCTATCTATCTATCTATCTATCTATCTATCTATCTATCTATCTATCTATCTATCTATCTATCTATCTATCTATCTATCTATCTATCTATCTATCTATCTATATAAATAAGAACATATATTAATAAACTAGGTAATGGAGTGGGACTAATCCAAAAGTGTATGGTGTGTGTGACTATGTGTGGGGATTAACTGGAGAGTGTTAACCTGAAGTGTTCAAGACAAGCTCGGAGATCCATCAGGAAGTCGGGGGCAATAGCGAGGCATCAAAGTCTGTGTCCAGGCGGGGGGCCGTGATCTAAAGGGGCAGCCAGAGAACCAGAGAGGAACACAGGGAGACGGGACACACAGTTCGTAATGCGGGAACGAAGGAAGGCGGCTGGATCGACAAGGAAACACGACGGGAAAGGAACACAAAGAGCAATTAGAGATTAAATGACGGCTTACTGTAACAGGAACAAATCGGTACGTACTGGCACAGGATAGCAAGTTGTGCTGATTTAAGAGGGCAGGTCTTCTCATCTGCGACAGGTGCGTTGATTGCAGCTGCTTGTTGCAGCCGGACTGGTGCACGCCTGGAGGTGCGCTTGGCGCAGCACACACATGGATGCGCACCGGGTGTGCTCGGGACGTGACAGGACCGGGATTTTAAAGGCCATCTATTGACTTTATGAAGTCACGTTTTTCTACGTAATGGTCTCTTTTGAGCATATGCTTCAGGCGGTTAGCAAAAATGGTTTATCGTTTAACGGTATGAATGCAGAAGTTTGTGTATGCCAACTTAAAGTCGCGACGATGAATATGAAACAACCATGTACAAGGCTAGAGGCGGGAATCTCTGGCCCCCTCACGGTACATTTACGATTCAGGAGCTACAATTTGGTTAAAAATCGATTATTGATGCATCTTTAATTTGTGTATTTAATGCCGTTTTACTTTTGTTTTTCCATCCATCCATCCATCCATTCATCCATCCATTTTCTACCGCTTGTCCCGTTCGGGATCGCGGGGGGCTGTTGAAGCCTATTTCAGCTTCATTCGGGCGTAAGGCGGAGTATGCCCTGCACAAGTTGCCACCTCATCGCAGGGCTACATTTGTTTTTGTTTGACTAAATAAGTGTTTATCTTTATAAATAAGCGTTTATATGTATAAAAAATTTTTATTTTGTATTTTTGTGACAACCTTTTTCCAAAGCACAATATAGAATGTGGACTATAACAGGATAATGCATACACTTATCATTTGTTTTCAAGACAGTTATAAAAAAAAGTGGGACCCCACTAGCAACACAATAGGCAAATGAGGGATTTTCCAGAATGATCCTAGTAAATGTGTCTAATAACATCTGAATCGCTCCCACTGCAATCACCTTTTTTTTTTTTTAGTCTTCACTCTAACTTTCCTCATCCACACATCTTTCATCCTCGCTCAAATTAATGGGGAAATTGCTGCTTTCTCGGTCCGAATAGCTCTTGCTGCTGGAGGCTATGATTATAAACAATGTGAGGATGTGAGGAGCCCTACAACCCGTGACATCACGCGCACATCGTCTGCTACTTCCGGTAAAGGCAAGGCTTTTTTATTAGCGACCAAAAGTTGCGAACTTCATCGTCGATGTTCTCTACTAAATCCTTTCAGCAAAAATATGGCAATATTGCGAAATGATCAAGTATGATAATACTGTTATCCCCATTTAAATAGGAAAATCTCATTTCAGTAGGCCTTTAAGTGTTAAAGTACCAATGATTGCCACACACACACACACACACACACACACACCAGGTGTGGCCGCGCCTGTCAGGTTCAAACACTGGTGACATCTATTAAACAGACAAGAAGCAAGGAATCATGCAGAGACAGAGTTAAATTTGGGGCATGAGGAGGTTGGGGTGGGCAGGGTTGGTGGGGACGGGGGGTATCTGTGAAGTGGGGGGTGGACAATGTAGCATCCCGGAAGAGTTAGTGCTGCAAGGAGTCCTGGATATTTGTTCTGTTGTGTTTATGTTGTGTTACGGTGCGGATGTTCTCCCGAAATGTGTTTGTCATTCTTGTTTGGTGTGGGTTCACAGTGTGGCGCATATTTGAAACCGTGTTAAAGTTGTTTATACGGCCACCCTCAGTGTGACCCGTATGGCTATCAACGAAGTATGCATTGCATTTACTTGTGTGTGTGAAAAGCTTTAGATATCATGTGATTAGGCCGGCACGCAAAGGCAGTGCCTCTAAGGCACGCCCCCAATATTGTTGCCTTGGTGGAAATTGGGATAAATTCAGGAGAATGGTTGCCCCGGGAGATTTTCGGGAGGGGCACTGAAATTCGGGAGTCTCCCGGGAAAATCGAGAGCAATGGCAAGTATGACTGAAAGACGCAACTGCCCAACTCCCTACGTCCGTGTACCACTCCGTGCAACGGCGTTTTAAAAAGTCATATATTTTACTTTTTCAAACAGATACCAATCATTTCCGGTATTACATTTTAAAGCATTTATCGGCCGATAATATCGGCAGTACGATTATTTCGGACATCTCTAATTATAACCAGATGGCGATTACGCTAATAATGTGTTACACTATGCATTATTATAGCTCGTTTGGTAGAGTGGCCGTGCCAGCAACTTGAGGGTTCCAGGTTCGATTCCCGCTTTTGATTGTTTGATTGATACTTTTATTAATAGATTGCACAGTACAGTACATATTCCGTACAATTGACCACTAAATGGTAACACCCGAATAAGTTTTTCAACTTGTTTAAGTCGGGGTCCACGTTAATCAATTCCTGGTACAAATATATACTATCAACATAATACAGTCATCACACAAGTTAATCATCATAGTATGTACATTGAATTATTTACATTATTTACAATCCGGGGGGTGGGATGAGGAGCTTTGGTTGATATCAGAACTTCAGTCATCAACAATTGCATCAACAGAGAAATGTGTACATTGAAACAGTGTAGGTCTTATTTAGTAGGATATGTACAGCCAGCGGAGAACATAGTGAGTTTAGATAGCATAAGAACAAGTATATACATTAGAAGTACATTTGAGTTGTTTATAATCCGGGGAGATGGGATGTGAATGGAGGAGGGTATTAGTAAAGTGTTGAAGTTGCCTGGAGGTGTTGTTTTAGAGCGGTTGTGCCATCCTAGTCACTGCCGTTGTGTCCTTGGGCGAGACACGTTTACCCACCTGCTCCCAGTGCCACCCACACTGGTTTAAATGGAACTTAGATATTGGGTTTCACTATGTAAAGCGCTTTGAGTCACTAGAGAAAAGCGCTATATAAATATAATTCACTTCACTAGTTGTATCCTGGACTTTTGTCGAGGCTGGAACCCATTTTTCATAGTCAGTTCGATTCTTACGGAGAAACTTGCGTCATTAACTTTTGAATTTACGAACCCTGTTCAAGAACAATCTATTGAATGGAACTCTTCCCTATATGTAAATTTCGTAGACTATGAAAAAGCCTTCGACAGTGTGGACAGGGAGACACTGTGGAAACTACTGCGGCACTACGGGATTCCAGAGAAAATCATCAGCCTGATTCAGAAAACCTACCAAGGAATGACATGCAAGGTGCTACATGCAGGCCAAGTGTCTGATAGTTTTGAGGTCAGGACCGGAGTTCGGCAAGGATGCCTCCTATCACCCTTCATGTTCCTATTAGTTATTGACTGGATCATGAAGAACACAACATCAGGAAAGAAAAACGGTATTCAGTGGACCCTGTGGACGCAACTGGATGACTTAGACTTCGCAGACGACCTGGCGCTCCTCTCGCACAACCACAGGCAGATGCAGGAAAAGACCACCGAATTGGTCAAGACATCTCTAGGCGTAGGGCTAAGGATAAACAGGAAGAGGACCAACATAATGAAGTTTAATAACTTGACCAACAATCCAATAGTAATAGAAGAGGAAATTATCCAGGAAATAGACTCCTTCACCTACTTGGGCAGCATCGTGGATAAACAGGGTGGCACCGACAAAGATGTAACAGCAAGAATTGGAAAAGCAAGAGCAGCCTTCATCATCCTGAAGAGCATCTGGTCCTCCAAGGAGATATCTATGACAACCAAAGTCCGGATCTTCATCCATCCATCCATCCATCATCTTCCGCTTATCCGAGGTCGGGTCGCGGGGGCAGCAGCCTAAGCAGGGAAGCCCAGACTTCCCTATCTCCAGCCACTTCGTCTAGCTCTTCCCGGGGGATCCCGAGGCGTTCCCAGGCCAGCCGGGAGACATAGTCTTTCCAACGTGTCCTGGGTCTTCCCCGTGGCCTCCTACCAGCTGGACGTGCCCTAAACACCTCCCTAGGGAGGCGTTCGGGTGGCATCCTGACCAGATGCCCGAACCACCTCATCTGGCTCCTCTCGATGTGAAGGAGCAGCGGCTTTACTTTGAGTTCCTCCCGGATGACAGAGCTTCTCACCCTATCTCTAAGGGAGAGCCCCGCCACCCGGCGGAGGAAACTCATTTCGGCCGCTTGTACCCGTGATCTTATCCTTTCGGTCATGACCCAAAGCTCATGACCATAGGTGAGGATGGGAACGTAGATCGACCGGTAAATTGAGAGCTTTGCCTTCCGGCTCAGCTCCTTCTTCACCACAACGGATCGATACAACGTCCGCATTACTGAAGACGCCGCACCGATCCGCCTGTCGATCTCACGATCCACTCTTCCCCCACTCGTGAACAAGACTCCTAGGTACTTGAACTCCTCCACTTGGGGCAGGGTCTCCTCCCCAACCCGGAGATGGCACTCCACCCCGGATCTTCAATTCAAACATAAAATCCGTCCTTCTCTACGGCTCTGAAACGTGGAGGATGACAAAGAAGACCGTACAAAGGTTACAAACGTTTATTAACAGTTGTCTGAAGAGGATTTTCAGGATTTGGTGGCCAAACAAAATCAGCAACGAGGAACTCTGGAGGAAAGGGAATCAGGAGCCAGTGGAGAAACAAATACTAAGGAGAAAGTGGGGTTGGGTTGGGCACACCCTTAGGAAACCAGCAACTACCATCACACGGCAAGCCTTGACGTGGAACCCACAGGGAAAGAGGAAGAGGGGACGGCCTAAAAACACCTGGAGGCGGGACTCTGAGGCGGAGCTGAAGAGGTTGGGAATCAGCTGGGGAGAGGCGGAAAGGACAGCCCAAAACCGTGCTGCATGGAGAGGAGTCATTGATGGCCTATGCTCCATTGGGAGCGATGGGCCTAAGTAAGTAAGTAAGTTCAAGAACCAACTTTGTTCATAAATCAAGGTCGCACTGTAACAGTATTTTTAGAAATTAGCCGCTGGCCGCACTTTGGACAGCTCCTGATTTAAATGCACTTGTTTGCTGCTGGAAGGACAGCACTTAATCCCATTATGTCAATTCTTTGTTTACTTGTCCGTGTACCACTCCGTGCAACGGCGTTTTAAAAAGTCATATATTTTACTTTTTCAAACAGATACCAATCATTTCCGGTATTACATTTTAAAGCATTTATCGGCCGATAATATCGGCAGTACGATTATTTCGGACATCTCTAATTATAACCAGATGGCGATTACGCTAATAATGTGTTACACTATGCATTATTATAGCTCGTTTGGTAGAGTGGCCGTGCCAGCAACTTGAGGGTTCCAGGTTCGATTCCCGCTTTTGATTGTTTGATTGATACTTTTATTAGTAGATTGCACAGTTCAGTACATATTCCGTACAATTGACCACTAAATGGTAACACCCGAATAAGTTTTTCAACTTGTTTAAGTCGGGGTCCACGTTAATCAATTCATGGTACAAATATATACTATCAACATAATACAGTCATCACACAAGTTAATCATCATAGTATGTACATTGAATTATTTACATTATTTACAATCCGGGGGGTGGGATGAGGAGCTTTGGTTGATATCAGAACTTCAGTCATCAACAATTGCATCAACAGAGAAATGTGGACATTGAAACAGTGTAGGTCTTATTTAGTAGGATATGTACAGCCAGCAGAGAACATAGTGAGTTCAGATAGCATAAGAACAAGTATATACATTAGAAGTACATTTGAGTTGTTTATAATCCGGGGAGATGGGATGTGAATGGAGGAGGGTATTAGTAAAGTGTTGAAGTTGCCTGGAGGTGTTGTTTTAGAGCGGTTGTGCCATCCTAGTCACTGCCGTTGTGTCCTTGGGCAAGACACTTTACCCACCTGCTCCCAGTGCCACCCACACTGGTTTAAATGGAACTTAGATATTGGGTTTCACTATGTAAAGCGCTTTGAGTCACTAGAGAAAAGCGCTATATAAATATAATTCACTTCACTAGTTGTATCCTGGACTTTTGTCGAGGCTGGAACCCATTTTTCATAGTCAGTTCGATTCTTACGGAGAAATTTGCGTCATTAACTTTTGAATTTACGAACCCTGTTCAAGAACAATCTATTGAATGGAACTCTTCCCTATATGTACATTTCGTAGACTATGAAAAAGCCTTCGACAGTGTGGACAGGGAGACACTGTGGAAACTACTGCGGCACTACGGGATTCCAGAGAAAATCATCAGCCTGATTCAGAAAACCTACCAAGGAATGACATGCAAGGTGCTACATGCAGGCCAAGTGTCTGATAGTTTTGAGGTCAGGACCGGAGTTCGGCAAGGATGCCTCCTATCACCCTTCATGTTCCTATTAGTTATTGACTGGATCATGAAGAACACAACATCAGGAAAGAAAAACGGTATTCAGTGGACCCTGTGGACGCAACTGGATGACTTAGACTTCGCAGACGACCTGGCGCTCCTCTCGCACAACCACAGGCAGATGCAGGAAAAGACCACCGAATTGGTCAAGACATCTCTAGGCGTAGGGCTAAGGATAAACAGGAAGAAGACCAACATAATGAAGTTTAATAACTTGACCAACAATCCAATAGTAATAGAAGAGGAAATTATCCAGGAAATAGACTCCTTCACCTACTTGGGCAGCATCGTGGATAAACAGGGTGGCACCGACAAAGATGTAACAGCAAGAATTGGAAAAGCAAGAGCAGCCTTCATCATCCTGAAGAGCATCTGGTCCTCCAAGGAGATATCTATGACAACCAAAGTCCGGATCTTCATCCATCCATCCATCCATCATCTTCCGCTTATCCGAGGTCGGGTCGCGGGGGCAGCAGCCTAAGCAGGGAAGCCCAGACTTCCCTATCTCCAGCCACTTCGTCTAGCTCTTCCCGGGGGATCCCGAGGCGTTCCCAGGCCAGCCGGGAGACATAGTCTTTCCAACGTGTCCTGGGTCTTCCCCGTGGCCTCCTACCAGCTGGACGTGCCCTAAACACATCCCTAGGGAGGCGTTCGGGTGGCATCCTGACCAGATGCCCGAACCACCTCATCTGGCTCCTCTCAATGTGAAGGAGCAGCGGCTTTACGTTGAGCTCCTCCCGGATGGCAGAGCTTCTCACCCTATCTCTAAGGGAGAGCCCCGCCACCCGGCGGAGGAAACTCATTTCGGCCGCTTGTACCCGTGATCTTATCCTTTCGGTCATGACCCAAAGCTCATGACCATAGGTGAGGATGGGAACGTAGATCGACCGGTAAATTGAGAGCTTTGCCTTCCGGCTCAGCTCCTTCTTCACCACAACGGATCGATACAACGTCCGCATTACTGAAGACGCCGCACCGATCCGCCTGTCGATCTCACGATCCACTCTTCCCCCACTCGTGAACAAGACTCCTAGGTACTTGAACTCCTCCACTTGGGGCAGGGTCTCCTCCCCAACCCGGAGATGGCACTCCACCCCGGATCTTCAATTCAAACATAAAATCCGTCCTTCTCTACGGCTCTGAAACGTGGAGGATGACAAAGAAGACCGTACAAAGGTTACAAACGTTTATTAACAGTTGTCTGAAGAGGATTTTCAGGATTTGGTGGCCAAACAAAATCAGCAACAAGGAACTCTGGAGGAAAGGGAATCAGGAGCCAGTGGAGAAACAAATACTAAGGAGAAAGTGGGGTTGGGTTGGGCACACCCTTAGGAAACCAGCAACTACCATCACACGGCAAGCCTTGACGTGGAACCCACAGGGAAAGAGGAAGAGGGGACGGCCTAAAAACACCTGGAGGCGGGACTCTGAGGCGGAGCTGAAGAGGTTGGGAATCAGCTGGGGAGAGGCGGAAAGGACAGCCCAAAACCGTGCTGCATGGAGAGGAGTCATTGATGGCCTATGCTCCATTGGGAGCGATGGGCCTAAGTAAGTAAGTAAGTTCAAGAACCAACTTTGTTCATAAATCAAGGTCGCACTGTAACAGTATTTTTAGAAATTAGCCGCTGGCCGCACTTTGGACAGCTCCTGATTTAAATGCACTTGTTTGCTGCTGGAAGGACAGCACTTAATCCCATTATGTCAATTCTTTGTTTACTTGTCCTCAGAGACAAAAAGACAAAGTCGGATGAGGTCAAAGAACAATCAATGGTGTGATCAGCACATCATCCTCGCCGGTGTGCCGTTTAAATGAATCCTCGTCACGCCCTCTCAGTGTTGTTGTTGCTCTTCAACGACCCCCTCCGGGCCACTGAGGAAGGAAGTGTAGGACACCATCAAGCATCAAACACCCACTGCCAGTTCCCCCCCCCCTCCATCCTTTGTTTTATCTTTCACTGCCAGGCGCCATTGGAGCTGATACACCCCAGCTTTCAACTACAAACTTTACTGCTCGCGGGCTTTTGGACGCTTATAAGAAGGAATCAAAAAACATAAATACAGTACTAGGTCAGTGGCTGCAGTGTGCACCAGATTCTGTGTGCACTTGAAATGCACTCGGCACAGCGCGCAACCTTCAGCGAGGTGAAAAAGATTGCCGTTTGCGTACCAACTTTAAAGGTTGACAAAAGGTGACGTTCACCTTTTCTACGTGAACGTCAAAAGCAGGCGAACAAAAACTGCACTCACGTCATGACACAGTTTTATTGTTGCGATGACGTCATACGCAAATACGGTATTAGCTTTCACTGTTATGCTGATGACACCCAACTCTACATGCCCCTAAAGCTGACCAACACGCCGGACTGTAGTCAGTTGGAAGCGTGTCTTAATGAAATTAAACAATGGATGTCCGCTAACTTTTTGCAACTTAATGCCAAAAAAACGGAAATGCTGATTATCGGTCCTGCTAGACACCGACCTCTATTTAATAATACAACTTTAACATTTGACAACCAAATAATAAAACAAGGTGACTCTGTAAAAAATCTGGGTATTATCTTCGACCCAACTCTCTCCTTTGAGTCACACATTAAAAGCGTTACTAAAACGGCCTTCTTTCATCTCCGTAATATCGCTAAAATTCGCTCCATTTTGTCCACTAAAGACGCCGAGATCATTATCCATGCGTTTGTTACGTCTCGTCTCGATTACTGTAACGTATTATTTTCGGGTCTCCCCATGTCTAGCATTAAAAGATTACAGCTGGTACAAAATGCGGCTGCTAGACTTTTGACAAGAACAAGAAAGTTTGATCACATTACGCCTGTACTGGCTCACCTGCACTGGCTTCCTGTGCACTTAAGATGTGACTTTAAGGTTTTACTACTTACGTATAAAATACTACACGGTCTAGCTCCAGCCTATCTTGCCGATTGTATTGTACCGTATGTCCCGGCAAGAAATCTGCGTTCAAAAGACTCCGGCTTATTAGTGATTCCTAGAGCTCAAAAAAAGTCTGCGGGCTATAGAGCGTTTTCCGTTCGGGCTCCAGTACTCTGGAATGCCCTCCCGGTAACAGTTCGAGATGCTACCTCAGTAGAAGCATTTAAGTCTCATCTTAAAACTCATCTGTATACTCTAGCCTTTAAATAGACCTCCTTTTTAGACCAGTTGATCTGCCGCTTCTTTTCTTTCTCCTATGTCCCCCCCTCCCTTGTGGAGGGGGTCCGGTCCGATGACCATGGATGAAGTACTGACTGTCCAGAGTCGAGACCCAGGATGGACCGCTCGTCGGGACCCAGGATGGACCGCTCGCCTGTATCGGTTGGGGACATCTCTACGCTGCTGATCCGCTTGAGATGGTTTCCTGTGGACGGGACTCTCACTGCTGTCTTGGAGCCACTATGGATTGAACTTTCACAGTATCATGTTAGACCCGCTCGACATCCATTGCTTTCGGTCCCCTAGAGGGGGGGGGTTGCCCACATCTGAGGTCCTCTCCAAGGTTTCTCATAGTCAGCATTGTCACTGGCGTCCCACTGAATGTGAATTCTCCCTGCCCACTGGGTGTGAGTTTTCCTTGCCCTTTTGTGGGTTCTTCCGAGGATGTTGTAGTCGTAATGATTTGTGCAGTCCTTTGAGACATTTGTGATTTGGGGCTATATAAATAAACATTGATTGATTGATTGATTGATTTAGAACTAGGGTCTCTGACTACTTTCGTCAAAATTAATAACAGAATACAATGATTTGCAAATCCTTTTTAACTTATATTCAATTGAATAGAGTACAAAGACAAGATATTTAATGTTCCAACTGAGAAACGTATTTTTTTGTGTGCAAATAATCATTAACTTAAATTTAATGGCAGCAAACACATTCAAAAAAGTTGGCATGGGGCATTTTTACCACTGTGTTACATGGCCTTTCCTTTTAACAACACTCAGTAAACATTTGGGAACTGAGACCGATTTTTTAAAGTTTTTCAGGTGGAATTATTTCCCGTTCTTGCTTGATATACAGCTTAAGTTGTTCAACAGTTCTCCGTTGTGGTATTTTAGGCTTCACATTTTCAATGGGAGACACGTCTGGACGACAGACAGGCCCGTCTAGTACCTGCACTCATTTACTATGAAGCCACATTGTTGTAACACGTGGCTTGGCATTGTCTTGCTGAAATAAGCAGGGGTGTCCATGATAACTTTGCTTGGATGGCAACATGTGTTGCTCGCTCCAAAACCTATATGTGTACCTTTCAGCATTAATGCTGGCTTCACAAATGTGTAAGTTACTCATGCCTTGGGCACTAATACACCCGCATACCATCACAGATGCCTGCTTTTCAATGTTACGCCTATAACGATCCGGATGGTTCTTTTCCTCTTTGTTCCAGAGGACACAACGTCCACATTTTCCAAAAACAATTTGAAATGTGGACTCGTCAGACCACAGAACACTTTTCCACTTTGCATCAGTCCATTTTACATGAGCTTGGGCCCAGCGAAGCCGGCGGCGTTTCTGGGTGTTGTTGATAAATGGCTTTCGCTTTGCAAAGTAGAGTTTTAACTTGCACTTACAGATGTAGTGACAAACTGTAGTTACTGACAGTGGTTTTCTAAAGTGTTCCTGAGCCCATGTGGTGATATCCTTTGCACACTGATGTCGCTTTTTGATGCAGTCCGAAGTCTCCGTTGTGGTATTTTAGGCTTCACATTTTCAATGGGAGACAGGTCTGGACTACAGGCAGGCCGGTCTAGTACCCGCACTCTTTTACTATGAAGCCACCCTGTTGTAACATGCAGCTTGGCCTTTTCTTGCTGAAATAAGCAGGGGCGTCCATGTTAACGTTGCTTGGATGGCACCATATGTTGCTCCAAAACCTGTATAAACCTTTCAGCTTTGATGGTGCCTTCACAGATGTGTAAGTTACCCATGCCTTGGGCACTAATACACCCCCATATCATTACAGATGCCTGCTTTTCAATGTTACGGCTATAACAATCCGGATGGTTCTTTTCCTCTTTGTTCCAGAGGACACAACGTCCACATTTTCCAAAAACAATTTGAAATGTGGACTCGTCAGACCACAGAACACTTTTCCACTTTGCATCAGTCCATTTTACATGAGCTTGGGCCCAGCGAAGCCGGCGGCGTTTCTGGGTGTTGTTGATAAATGGCTTTCGCTTTGCAAAGTAGAGTTTTAACTTGCACTTACAGATGTAGTGACAAACTGTAGTTACTGACAGTGGTTTTCTAAAGTGTTCCTGAGCCTATGTGGTGATATCCTTTGCACACTGATGTCGCTTTTTGATGCAGTCCGAAGTCTCCGTTGTGGTATTTTAGGCTTCACATTTTCAATGGGAGACAGGTCTGGACTACAGGCAGGCCGGTCTAGTACCCGCACTCTTTTACTATGAAGCCACGCTGTTGTAACATGCAGCTTGGCATTTTCTTGCTGAAATAAGCAGGGGCGTCCATGTTAACGTTGCTTGGATGGCACCATATGTTGCTCCAAAACCTGTATGTACCTTTCAGCTTTGATGGTGCCTTCACAGGTGTGTAAGTTACCCATGCCTTGGGCACTAATACACCCCCATACCATCACAGATGCTGGCTTTTCAATGTTACGCCTATAACAATCCGGATGGTTCTTTTCCTCTTTGTTCCAGAGGACACAACGTCCACAGTTTCCAAAAAACAATTTGAAATGTGGACTCGTTGGGATGTCGCATGACTGCAGTTGTGTGACCCCGTGGATGCAAGAGTCCAGGAGAGAATTGAGTGAAGGTACAAATAATTTAATACTCATAAGAAACAAATAAACAGAAAGCAGTCTTGCATAGTAACATTTCCAAACATAGATTTTATCATCGAGCACTGAGGAGTGCTCGAGTGAAACATAAATAGAGACTATTGTGATTGACAGCTGGTGTGAACCGCTGCCAATCAACGAAAAGAGAAAAACAACAGTGCTCCGTGTATAAAACAGGAAAATACAATAAAATAAGAGCACTGAACAGGAAGTAATTACAAAAGCACAAAAAACTAACAGAAATGAAGTGACAGATTGTCACACTCGTCAGACCACAGAACACTTTTCCACTTTGCATCAGTCCATTTTACATGAGCTTGGGCCCAGCGAAGCCGGCGGCGTTTCTGGGTGTTGTTGATAAATGGCTTTCGCTTTGCAAAGTAAAGTTTTAACTTGCACTTACAGATGTAGTGACAAACTGTAGTTACTGACAGTGGTTTTCTGAAGTGTTCCTGAGCCCATGTGGTGATATCCTTTGCACACTGATGTCGCTTTTTGATGCAGTCCGAAGTCTCCGTTGTGGTATTTTAGGCTTCACATTTTCAATGGGAGACAGGTCTGGACTACAGGCAGGCCGGTCTAGTACCCGCACTCTTTTACTATGAAGCCACCCTGTTGTAACATGCAGCTTGGCATTTTCTTGCTGAAATAAGCAGGGGCGTCCATGTTAACGTTGCTTGGATGGCAACATGTGTTGCTCCAAAACCTATATGTGTACCTTTCAGCATTAATGCTGGCTTCACGAATGTGTAAGTTACTCATGCCTTGGGCACTAATACACCCCCATATCATTACAGATGCCTGCTTTTCAATGTTACGGCTATAACAATCCGGATGATTCTTTTCCTCTTTGTTCCAGAGGACACAACGTCCACATTTTCCAAAAACAATTTGAAATGTGGACTCGTCAGACCACAGAACACTTTTCCACTTTGCATCAGTCCATTTTACATGAGCTTGGGCCCAGCGAAGCCGGCGGCGTTTCTGGGTGTTGTTGATAAATGGCTTTCGCTTTGCAAAGTAGAGTTTTAACTTGCACTTACAGATGTAGTGACAAACTGTAGTTACTGACAGTGGTTTTCTAAAGTGTTCCTGAGCCCATGTGGTGATATCCTTTGCACACTGATGTCGCTTTTTGATGCAGTCCGAAGTCTCCGTTGTGGTATTTTAGGCTTCACATTTTCAATGGGAGACAGGTCTGGACTACAGGCAGGCCGGTCTAGTACCCGCACTCTTTTACTATGAAGCCACCCTGTTGTAACATGCAGCTTGGCATTTTCTTGCTGAAATAAGCAGGGGCGTCCATGTTAATGTTGCTTGGATGGCACCATATGTTGCTCCAAAACCTGTATGTACCTTTCAGCTTTGATGGTGCCTTCACAGATGTGTAAGTTACCCATGCCTTGGGCACTAATACACCCCCATACCATCACAGATGCTGGCTTTTGAACTTTGCGCATGTAACAATCCGGATGGTTCTTTTCTTCTTTGTTCTGGAGGACACAACGTCCACAGTTTCCAAAAAACATTTAGAAATGTGGACTCGTCAGACCACAGAACACTTTTCCACTTTGAATCACTACACTATGCAAAGCGAAAGCCATTTATCAACAACCCACCGCAGCTTTAAATTGTACTTAATCATGAAGCTGACCTCCACTCAAACAGTGCATTTACTTTATGCTATGCTGTGGTCATTTTTCATTAAAAAGAGGCATAATGTCCAAATTGAATAATTCTAAAAATACAAAGAGGTAATGAAAATATTATTTGACCCTTAGGTGAGCTATTTAAAGTGGAACTACACTTCTTTTGGAATTTTGTTTATCATTCACATTCTTGATGTAAGACAAGACAACATATGTTTTAAAAAAAATATGTATTCTAAGTCGTAAATAAACGGTAGCAAAAGTCAGCTATATTTTTTCTATTCCGCTTTTAAAGCGCTTTAAAAACATCCAACAATGTCCAATAAAGTTTTAGATACACACTGTAAGCATATAGGTAATGTAATTCCATGCACATTAATAATAACAACATATCATTTTTACATATTTTGCTAATTTTAAACATACAGAAGTGCATCATCAGGTTCGCTTTTCCCTTCAACCATAACAACACTACTAATCATGTAGATTACTTTAGAGCAGGGGTCACCAACCTTTTTGAAAGCAAGAGCTACTTCTTGGGTACTGATTAATGCGAAGGGCTACCAGTTTGATACACAATTAAATAAATTGCCAGATATAGCCAATTTGCTCAATTTACCTTTAATACATAAATGTATATGTATTAAAAAAATGGGTATTTCTGTCTGTCATTCCGTCGTACATTTTTTTTCCTTTACGGAAGGTTTTTTGTAGAGAATAAATGACTAAAAAAACACTTAACGGTTTAAAGAGGAAAAAACATGAAAAAAATAAAAATAAAATTTTGAAACATAGTTTATCTTCAATTTCGACTCTTTTAAATTCAAAATTCAACCGAAAAAAATGATGAGAAAAACTAGCTAATTCGAATCTTTTTGAAAAAATTTAAAAAAGAATTTATGGAACATCATTAGTAATTTTTCCTGATTAAGATTAATTTTAGAATTTTGACGACATGTTTTAAATAGGTTAAAATCCAATTTGCGCTTTGTTAGAATATATAACAAATTGGAC
The DNA here is from genome assembly GCF_033978795.1 of Nerophis ophidion. Taxonomy (NCBI): domain Eukaryota; kingdom Metazoa; phylum Chordata; class Actinopteri; order Syngnathiformes; family Syngnathidae; genus Nerophis; species Nerophis ophidion. The sequence goes on from NC_084612.1 coordinate 5,000,126, forward strand.
CAAGCTATATTTATAACAAAGACAAATCATTACTTCTTCTAGATTTTCCAGAACAAAATTTTTAAAAGAAATTCAAAAGACTTTGATATAAGATTTAAATCTGATTCTACAGATTTTCTAGATTTGCCAAAATAATCTTTTTGAATTTTAATCATAATAAGTTTGAAGAAATATTTCACAAATATTTTTCGTCGAAAAAACAGAAGCTAAAATGAAGAATTCAATTAAAATGTATTTATTATTCTTTACAAAAAACAAAACAAAACACTTGAACATTGATTTAAATTGTCAGGAAAGAAAAGGAAGGAATTTAAAAGGTAAAAAGGTTTTATGTGTTTAAAAATCCTAGAATTATTTTTAAGGTTGTATTTTTTCTCTAAAATAGTTCTTCTGAAAGTTATAAGAAGCAAAGTAAAAAAAAAAAAATTAATTTATTTAAACAACTGAAGACCTAAGTCTTTAAAATATTTTCTTGGATTTTCAAATTCTATTTGAGTTTTGTCTCTCTTAGAATTAAAAATGTCGAGCAAAGCGAGACCAGCTTGCTAGTAAATAAATACAATTTTAAAAATAAAGGCAGCTCACTGGTAAGTGCTGTTATTTGAGCTATTTTTAGAACAGGCCAGCGGACTACTCCTCTGGTCCTTACGGGCTACCTCGTTGTTGACCCCTGCTTTAGAGCCAACAAAGACTACTTTGTGACGAATGATGATCCAGAACCTTATATTTTTGAGCCTGAACATAAGGAGGATGAGCTCCAAGTTTTAGAAGCTGAGTGATAAGCAGCTCCAGCAAGTAGCAGCATTGCAAAGTGCTAAACAAGAAATACAAACTATGAACATAATAAAACAATCACTTACTGTACATTGTCTGCTCCCTCTGGGTTACCGACTGATGGGATGTTCATGTATTACGGTTTAGACCAGTGGTTCTCAACCTTTTTTCAGTGATGTACCACCTGTGAACATTTTTTTAATTCAAGTACCCCTTAATCAGAGCCAAGCATTTTTGTTTGAAAAAAAAAAAGAGATAAAGAAGTAAAATACAGCACTATGTCATCAGTTTCTGATTTATTAAATTGTATAACAGTGCAAAATATTGCTCATTTGTAGTGGTCTTTTTTGAACTATTCGGGAAAAAAAGATATAAAAAAACCCTAAAAACTTGTTGAAAAATAAACGAGTCATTCAATTATAAATACAGATTTCTACACATAGAAGTAATCATCAACTTAAAGTGCCCTCTTTGGGGATTGTAATCGAGATCCATCTGGATTCATCAACTTAATTCTAAACATTTATTCCCAAAAAAATACATCAATATTTATGGAATATATCCACAAAAAAATCTAGCTGTCAACACTGAAAATTGCATTGTTGCATTTCTTTTCACAGTTTATGAGCTTAAATTCATATTTTGTTGAAGTATTATTCAATAAATATATTTATAAAGGATTTTTTTAATTGTTGCTATTTTTAGAATATTTAAAAAAAATCTCACATACCCCTTGGCATACCTTCAAATACCCCAAGGGGTACATGTACCCCCATTTGATATTATTTTGTATCAAACTGCACAAATAATGCATAAAGCCAAAATAAATAAACTCCCAGGAAGCATTCAAAAATTGTTCAGCACACGAGAGGGGGATTATAACTTAAGGGGAAATTTTAATTTCAAAATGCTTAGTTGTAGAACGACCATCAAAAGTTTTTGTATTTCAGTCTGTGGAGTGAAACTACGGAATGGTTTGAATGTGGAGTTAAAGTAATGTCCAAACATAAACCAGTTTAAAAAGAAGTTTAGGTACATGGTATTCCAGAGGTACAGACATGAAGAAGGGCTTTGATATTGGGTTTCTTGTGTTACAAAAGAGTTAGGGGCTGCCCATTGAGGCACTGGTACTGCTGTTTTTTTGTTTTTTTTTCATGATACTATTTCCATGAGCACTTGTGGTAACGGTGTGGCTATGTATGTGTGTAGTGTGCATATGTATGTATATATTTATCATTTATTTATATACAAGCTCATTAAGTTTGTACATAGAGTGAACAAGGAAGTTCGAGCTCAGAGTAATTTATGATTTAAAGAAAAGGGGTGGGATTAAATAAGTGTATACTTCTTCTCACTCCTTTTCAAATGTGTAAAAAAAAAAAAAAAAAAAAAGTCGAATGCTCATTTGTTTTTTTTGTTTTTTTTATTCTTCATTGTTTTCATTTTGTTATAATAGCCGTTAAGGGCTTCACGGTGGCAGAGGGGTTAGTGCGTCTGCCTCACAATACGAAGGTCCTACAGTCCTGGGTTCAAATCCAGGCTCGGGATCTTTCTGTGTGGAGTTTGCATGTTCTCCCCGTGAATGCGTGGGTTCCCTCCGGGTACTCCGGCTTCCTCCCACTTCCAAAGACATGCACCTGGGGATAGGTTGATTGGCAACACTAAATTGGCCCTAGTGTGTGAATGTTGTCTGTCTATCTGTGTTGGCCCTGCGATGAGGTGGCGACTTGTCCAGGGTGTACCCCGCCTTCCGCCCGATTGTAGCTGAGATAGGCGCCAGCGCCCCCCGCGACCCCGAAAGGGAATAAGCGGTAAAAAATGGATGGATGGATGGATGGGCTATAGCACTGTATTGGATCATGCTTGCTCTTGTTTTTTTTTTTTTTTTTTTTTTTTTGCATATTTGAAATAAAAATATATCAATCAATCAATCAATCTATTTGAGAACCACTGGTTTAGACAAAGAATAAATTCTAAAAAAAACCCCCGAAATAATAGGCACATTTTATTATGTTTGTCTTGGGGTAACTCCATGGAGATGCATAAAAGATGCAGTGTTGTTTATAAAAAAAAATACAAACAACATCCATCCATCCATCCATTTTCTACCGCTTATTCCCTTTCGGGGTTGCGGGGGGCGCTGGCGCCTATCTCAGCTACAATCGGGCGGAAGGCAGGGTACACCCTGGACAAGTCGCCACCTCATCACAGAACATGCAAACTCCACACAGAAAGATCCCGAGCCTGGATTTGAACCCAGGACTGCAGCAGCTTCGTATTGTGAGGCAGACGCACTAACCCCTCTGCCACCGTGAAGCCTACAAACAACATAACATCTGATATTGATGTGATATGTGTAATAGATAAAAGTTATATCAAGCCCTGTGGGACACCACGTGACTAATAAGGCAGCCCTTTACGCCTTTTTGGAGGAAATGATTTCTGCTCCAAGTCTGTAATGATGAAGTATATAAATTATGTGCAATATTTATGTTTTTGTTATTTCACTTCCTTCTTTATTTATAGGTATTGGCTCCCTGCGATGAATCCTCGTCTTGTTCGCTCTGCTCCTCCATGCCTGATGATGCTTCTAAGTGCTCTGGAATGATCAAACATCCTCTTCTGTTGGAGAGCCTGAAAGGTACTGTGGTTATTACTCTTCTTGCATTGGACTTGTGTTTGTGTCTCTGGCGCGGACAGAAGGGCTTGGTACCCGGACGCCAACGTCTAAAGTCCGAGTTCATGTCCGTTTTTGTCGGTGAACTTTTTAGTTTAGCTGTAGTACAATTGCTAATTCATTCAGAGGTAATGCAAGTAGGTAAACAACCAGGTTTACCTACTTGACATAATAAAAGAAATATGTTGAATGACAAAAATGCTCTTAAAACAACTCAGATCAATGCTGATGTTTGCCTTTTTGAAGTGTAACGGCATCAGCTTTTTTTTCTTACAATGTAAAGGCACCATACAATTTGATTCTTGGGGTTAACGATTCGATTTAAATCTTTAGATTCAAAATCATTACTTTTTTTTTTATAACATTGGGTGCCAGTTCTGTGATTAACTACATTCCTCATAAAATAGAGGGCCTGTAGTACCACCAAAGGGCTCATATCACTGCACGTAAGCGATCTCAGGCGGTACTGTATCCAAAAAGCGACATCGGTGTGTAAAGGATATCACCACACTCCAGAAAACCACTGTCAGTAACTACAGTTTGCCGCTACATCTGTAAGTGCAAGTTAAAACTCTAAAGCCATTTATCAACAACACCCAGAAACGCTGGGCCCGAGCTCATCTAAGATGGACTGATGCAAAGTGTAAAAGTGTTCTGTGGTCTGACGAGTCCACATTTAAAAATTGTTTTTGAAAACTGTGGACGTCGTGTCTTCTGGAACAAAGAGGAAAACAACCATCCGGATTGTTCTAGGCACAACTTTCAAAAGCCAGCATCTGTGATGGTATGGGGGTGTATTAGTGCCCAAGGCATGGGAAACTTACACATACATAGTCATCAATATCATCAGTATCACAGTATCATGTTCTCATAGTCATCACTGTCACCGACGTCCCACTGGGTCATTATCGTCACCGACGTCCCACTGGGTGTGAGTTTTCCTTGCCCTTATGTGGGCCTACCGAGGATGTCGTAGTGGTTTGTGCAGCCCTTTGAGACACTAGTGATTTAGGGCTATATAAGTAAACATTGATTGATTGATATGTGAAGGTACCATTAATGCTGAAAGGTACATACAGGTTTTGGAGCAACATGATAACGTTATCATGGACGCCCCTGCTTATTTCAGCAAGATAATGCAAAGCCACGTGTTACAACAGCGTGGCTTCATATTAAAATAGTGCAGGTACTAGACTGGCCTGTCTGTAGTCCAGACCTGTCTCCTGTTGAAAATGTGTGGCGTAATATAAAGCCAAAAAAAACCACAAGAGACTCCGGACTGTTGAACAACTTAAGCTGTACATCAAGCAAGAATGTGAAAGAATTCCACCTGAAACGCTTCAAAAATTGGTCTCCTCAGTTCCCAAACGTTTACTGAGTGTTGTTAAAAGGAAAGGCCATGTAACATAGTGGTAAAAATGAAATATGTAATGCATTGTGTTGCTGCCATTAAATTCCAAGTTAATTATTATTTGCAAAAAAAAAAAGTTCCTCAGTACGAACCTTAAATATCTTGCCTTTGGAGTCTATTCAACTGAATATAAGTTGAAAAGGGTTTTGTAGTTAGTGCGGTAATTTTTCAGTGATTAATCACTTGTGTTAACCTCGTTATCACCCTAATCAGAATACAAAGCACAGTAGAATATGAATGAAGACGTCTGCTAAGGAGGTAATAAATGCGGCAATGAGGAATAAGGTGCATGTATTGCACATGCTCGCGTGACTTTGGGGTAAACTCAGAGCTGACCTTCACGCATGTAAACAACACTGCAGCAGACGTAACCAATTGGCTTAAACAGCATAACTGCTTTCCCTTCGGCTCCCAAGAGATGGCATGAATGACTAATTATAAAGCAATTGATGATCACATCTCTGGCGCGTGCGGGATGCAACTTAAGAAGCAAATAAAGTTTCATATTGTTTTTCAGTTTTCTTGATGTTTTGCAATTAGTTAATTAGAATGATAAGAAAAAAACATCACTCGTAAAACCATGCATTATTTTAAAGCTTTTATTATTTAGTATTTTAAATATCAACTAATTAATTGCTTAAATAAGAAAACAATAGCGGTTTATAGACCGGAATAAACGGTAAATATATATATATATATATGTATATATATATATATATATATATATATATATATATATATATATATATATATATATATATATATATATATATACATATACTGTATATGTATATGTATCTGTACATAAGTATATGCATATATGTATGCATGCGTGTGTGTGTATGTATGTATGTATATGTATATATATACATATATATGTATATGTATATGTACATACATATATATATACATACACACATATGTACATACACATACATATATATATATATATATATATATATATATATATGCATATACTTATGTACAAATACATTTAAATATACAGTATATATATTTATATCTTTTTTTGTTAAATATGTAGGCCTATTTAAGATTTATTCCAAATGTTTTTGTTTTTACAAAATTCTGCCTAATGAAATAACGAACGGAAGTCGAACTGAATCAAATGAAATTGAATACATTCAAATAAATTTAAACTAAACACAATAAATTATAATAAAACAATGAAATACATATTAACATGAATAAATACAATTTAATACATGTATTTATTGATATGATATATTTCAATACTATATATATATATATATATATATATATATTTATAAATATTGTATTTAAAAACTATCCATCCATCCATCCATTTTCTACCGCTTATTCCCTTTCGGGGTCGCGGGGGGCGCTGGCGCCTATCTCAGCTACAATCGGGCAGAAGGCGGGGTACACCCTGGACAAGTCGCCACCTCATCGCAGGGCAAAACTATATTATTTAAAGAAATATTTGTATTTTTTTTTGTCAAATGTCAAATTTGAATAAGCACGTTCTTGGGCGATTCACCACACGTACACATCGATCCAGCAATTGTGTACTAACAAGAACATACGACTAAAGCACCTTCCTGATGGCGGTAATAACACCAGAGCAGATGATGTGTGTGGTTTGTGTGTGTGTGTGTGTGTGTGTGTGTGTGTGTGTGCATATGTGGGCTCGGTTGGTAGAGACACCGTGCCAGCAACTTAAGGGTTCCCAGTTCAATCCCCACTTCCGCCATCCTAGTCACTGCCGTTGTGTCATTAGGCAAGACACTTCACCCGCCTGCTCCCAGTGCCACCCACACTAGTTTAAATGCAACTTTGATAATGGGTTACACTATGTAAAGAGTTTTGAGTCACTAGAGAAAAGCGTTATATAAATGTAATTCACATGTGTGTGCGTGTGTGAGATGTGTGAACAGTGTGAGGCTGGGATATAAGGGGTGTTTTGGTCATGGTGGTCAGGTTGGTGCTCGCTCAGCAGGTTAAACAAAAGTCTCATCCATAACCAATGACAGCTGTTTATGACGTGAGGGGATTAAGGGCGGTGCGCATATTTCATCAGGATTTATCTCAAAGTGGATTGCTCATAAGCCTCTCACTTTAGCGCTCATAAATAATTTCTAAAATGATGTCTGCTCCTATTTGCTCGGGTAAATCCGCATAACCTTCTGGTGTCCTAGAATGGAACAGGTTGGAAGCCTCGCTGCTCATTCAATAAAAAGTATATATACTGTAGTATCATTTTTTTTACAAAGAAATGCCCCTAAATCTGTTTTTTAAAGGCCTACTGAAACCCACTACTACCGACCACGCAGTCTGATAGTTTTTATATCAATGATGAAATATTAACATTGCAACACATGCCAATACGGCTGGTTTAGTTTACTAAATTGCAATTTTTAAATTTCCCGCGAAGTGTCCTGTTGAAAACGTCGCGGAATGATGACGCTTATGTTGACTTTGCTTGTGACGTTATTGATTGTAGCGGACTTTTTATCCCAGCACCACTCGCGGCTAAAAGTTGTCCGATTTAATCGCATGATTACACAGTATTCTGGGCATCTGTGTTGCTGAATCTTTTGCAATTTGTTCAATTAATAATGGAGACGACAAAGAAGAATGCTGCTGGTGGAAAGCGGTATATTTCGGCCGGCTTTAGCAACCGAAACACAGCCGGTGTTTCTTTGTTTGTTGTGAAGCTGTAATATGGAACAAAGCGGTCAAGCGAACATGTTTCTCTACCACATGTCAACCGGCAGGTTTGGGTGAGAAAATTGTGGTAATAAGTTGGCTCTTACCGTAAACATAAGCGCAGCTTGTGTCATTCTTCCTGCAGCTGTCGAAGAGGCAGCTGCAACTTTCTTGGCTCCTCCATGGCTTCACTCAGAGACACTGGCGGTCACCACACCCTTCCGACTTTCAGGTATGACTTTATAATCTCAATAAAACACTAGTAACACAATAATCAGATAACGTTTTTTCCAGAATTATCCTAGTAAATGTGTCTAATAACATCTGAATTGCTCCCACTGCCCTCGTCTTTTTTTTTTCTTCTAGTCCTTCACTCTCACTATCTTCATCCACGAATCTTTTATCCTCACTCCAATTAATGGGGAAATTGTCGCTTTTTCGGTCAGAATCACTCGCGCTGCTGGTGTCCATGATTGTAAACAATGTGAGGAACCCTACAACCCGTGACGTCACGCGCACATGGGCTTCTACTTCCGGTACAGGCAAGGCTTTTTTATTAGCGACCAAAAGTTGCGAACTTTATCGTCGATGTTCTCTACTAAATCCTTTCAGCAAAAATATGGCAATATCGCAAAATGATCAAGTATGACACATAGAATGGACCTGCTATCCCCGTTTAAATAAGAAAATCTCATTTCAGTAGGCCTTTAAAGGACTGCACGATATTTAATGCAACACGTACAATGGTGGAAAGATTGTAACATTTCATTTCTCTGCCATTTTGAAACAGTCTTTCAATGACTAATTAGTAGTCACAGGGTATAAGTCTCATGCATGTTTACACAAATAAGCCTTAAAAGAGGAATTCATCAAATAGCAAAGACACAAAAAAAGTGAGCAAATACCGTATTTTTCCGACTGTAAGGCACACCTAAAATCCTTTCATGTTCTCAAACCCCGACATTGCGCCTTATAACCCGGTGCGCCTAATGTACGGAATCATTTTGATTGTGCTTACTGACCTCGAAGCTATTTTATTTGGTACATGGTGAAATTATAGGTGTGACAAGTAGTTGGCAGTCACACATAAGAGATAAAGTGTCGACTGCAATATGACTCAAGTAAACGACACAACCATTTTATATATTCCATTGAAAATACAGAACAGTGCACACGGAGCTCAGAAATCTACCAAAATGTTTTAGTACGACTTTGGTTAGCTATGAAGCCGCATCGCTTGGTGGATTGTACTGTGCTTTAACATAGGAGTATATTTTTGGTGTGTGTATAAGATAAGACATTAACTGGCGTTTTGTTTTGCAATATTATGCAAAAGCACATTTTCTTAACTTCTGGTACCTGCTGATCTGTATTTGGGATCTGCATAAGTTCTAAAAATTTGGGCACGACCACCTGTATAGTCTGTGCCAACACCGTAGTCCATGAGCTTCTTCTTAATCTCTATATTCTAGTTATGGGACATTCATCCTCCGCTGTTGCCATTTCTAATATATAGTAGTGTGAAATTCTTACTTATATATGTCGGTAAAGTCACCATGAAAGCGCTAAAACATACCGGTGTAGTGAGTTTATATTACTCACCAAAGAAACTTTAGTTATTAGAGAGTTCCGGTCAGACGGTTTTTCACGAGACACATTTCCGGCCTTGTTATTGCACTAGTGAGCCACGGATGAGGAGATGCTGCTCCGTTATTGATTGAAGTAAAGTCTGAATGTCATTAAAACCGTTAGTTCCATCTTTTGACACTTTTTCCACTCCCGTCCTTGCACGCTACACAAATACAACAAAGATGTCGGGGAGAAGACACTGCCGAAGGTGAGCCACGTAAATAAGACCGCCCACAAAACGGCGTATCCTGAAGCGACTGTCAGAAAGCGGCTTGAATATGATCTGTATAACATAATACCCTTCATTGATCCCCAGGGATCAATAAAGTACTTTCTATTCTATTCTATTTTATTCTATTCTATTCTATTCTATAATACATGCAACATTTTGACAAAGAACCACCATTACATGTTATGTTGACCACAATTAAATTTTATTGGGAGTTTACTTGCAAAACGTGTGTATATATATATATATATATATATATATATATATATGTATATATATATGTATATATATATGTGTATATATATGTATATATATATATATATATATATATATATATATATATATATATATATATATATATATATATATATATATATATATATATATATATATATATATATATATATATATATATATAGGGGTGTGGGAAAAAATGTATTCGAATACGAATCGAATCATTTACGTTGTGCGATTCAGAATCGATTCTCATTTTTAAAAAATCGATTTTTTTTTTATTAAAAAAAATTTATATATTTGAATTTGAATTTTATTTTTTTAATCAATCCAACAAACCACTACACAGCAATACCATAACAATGCAATCCAATTCCAAATCAACAACAGTATCAATATTAATCATAATTTCAGCATAGCAGTGATTAAAAATCCCTCATTGACATTATCATTAGACATTTATAAAAATAACAAAAAAGAACAATAGTGTCACAGTGGCTTACACTTGCATCGCATCTCATAAGCTTGACAACACACTGTGTCCAATGTTTTTACAAAGATAAAATAAGTCATATTTTTGGTTCGTTTATTAGTTAAAACAAATTTACATTATTGCAATCAGTTGATAAAACATTGTCCTTTACAATTATAAAAGCTTTTTAAAAAAAAAAATCTACTACTCTGCTAGCATGTCAGCAGACTGGGGTAGATCCTGCTGAAATCTTATGTGTTGAATGAATACAGAATCGTTTTGAATCGGAAAAATATCGTTTTTGAATCGAGAATCGATTTGAAAAAAATCGATATATTATCGAATCCTGACCCCAAGAATCGATATTGAATCGAATCGTGGGACACCCAAAGATTCACAGCCCTAACATATATATGTATATATATATATATATATATATATATATACATTTTTTGTAATATCATTACAACAATTAATATTACTATTACTACGATTTAGCCCTGTTTAATTGAAATTGTAAATGGGTATTGGAAGGGTAGATTTTGAAATGAATTGTATTGTACTGTATTTGTACACTATATGATGATGCATACTTGAACTGTGGGTCCCTATCTATAAACTGTACTCTTTTAGGCAAGACCTTTTTACAGAACAGACTCTGATATTAACAAAAGAAAAATAAATGTAGCCCTCACCCACTATCACTATACCTTGGAAATGAAGTAATAAGAGGTAGATAGTTGTAATCTTCTCTGGGAATTGAGACACCACTGCAATAGAGAAGTTGTATTTTCATTTGAATTTTATTGACAGTTTAGTTAAGAATCATATGTTATTAATTATCATCAATGTAGTTCAAATGTAAATATTTTATCACTCCGTTATTGTACATACATGTATTTTTCATCAGTTTTTACGAGTCCCTTCCTTAGCAGTAGATTAGTATTTATTTTTGTAATCAGCCTGACCTAAGCCTTGATAATAATACTTGTGGTTAACACATGCTTTCATGTCATTAGACAAGGTTTATCCTATTAAAATGTTAGTAAGTTAAATATAATGATTAAATATGATTAAAATCAAGGGTAAGATGACTAATTCAGTGTTAATATTTGAGTGGGCCCCTGTTAAGGAAAAGTTGGGCATCAAGGTCCATCCATCCATCCATTTTCTACCGCTTATTCCCTTTCGGGGTCGCACTGGCGCCTATCTCAGCTACAATCGGGTGGAAGGCGGGGTACACCCTGGACAAGTCGCCACCTCATCGCAGGGCCAACACAGATAGACAGACAACATTCACACTCACATTCACACACTAGGGCCAATTTAGTGTTGCCAATCAACCTATCCCCAGGTGCATGTCTTTGGAAGTGGGAGGAAGCCGGAGTACCCGGAGGGAACCCACGCATTCACGGGGAGAACATGCAAACTCCACACAGAAAGATCCCGAGCCTGGATTTGAACCCAGGACTGCAGGAACTTCATATTGTGAGGCAGACGCACTAACCCCTCTGCCACCGTGAAGCCCGGCATCAAGGTCAAAAAGGTAAATAACTCATGTAGATCATTATCCATGTGTTTGTTACGTCTCGTCTCGATTACTGTAACGTATTATTTTCGGGTCTCCCCATGTCTAGCATTAAAAGATTACAGTTGGTACAAAATGCGGCTGCTAGACTTTTGACAAGAACAAGAAAGTTTGATCACATTACACCTGTACTGGCTCACCTGCACTGGCTTCCTGTGCACTTAAGATGTGACTTTAAGGTTTTACTACTTACGTATAAAATACTACACGGTCTAGCTCCATCCTATCTTGCCGATTGTATTGTAACATATGTCCCGGCAAGAAATCTGCGTTCAAAGGACTCCGGCTTATTAGTGATCCCCAAAGCCCAAAAAAAGTCTGCGGGCTGTAGAGCTTTTTCATTTCGGGCTCCAGTACTCTGGAATGCCCTCCCGGTAACAGTTCGAGATGCCACCTCAGTAGAAGCATTTAAGTCTCACCTTAAAACTCATTTGTATGCTCTAGCCTTTAAATAGACTCCCTTTTTAGACCAGTTGATCTGCCGTTTCTTTTCTTTTTCTTCTATGTCCCACTCTCCTTTGTGGAGGGAGTCCGGTCCGATCCGGTGGCCATGTACTGCTCGCCTGTGTATCGGCTGGGGACATCTCTGCGCTGCTGATCAGCCTCCTCTTGGGATGGTTTCCTGCTGGCTCCGCTGTGAACGGGACTCTCGCTGCTGTGTTGGATCCGCTCTGGACTGGACTCTCGCGACTGTGTTGGATCCATTATGGATTGATCTTTCACAGTATCATGTTCTCATAGTCATCATTGTCACCGATGTCCCACTGGGTGTGAGTTTTCCTTGCCCTTATGTGGGCCTACCGAGGATGTCGTAGTGGTTTGTGCAGCCCTTTGAGACACTAGTGATTTAGGGCTATATAAGTAAACATTGATTGATTGATTGATATGTTCTATTCTAAAAATAGCATTTGTCTCCAAATACTGGGGTCCTTTATAATTTAATTGAAATATTGCAAGTGAGTTATAATACTACTAGTAATACTTGTGATAAATCGTGATTAATCCCAAATTCAAACGTTTGATTAATCTGATTTGAAAATGAATTGTCGGACAGCTACCACTATTCATAACATACCTCAATAATAATGAATTTGTTACATTTGAACAATATGTTAAAGTCCAATAAAAAATGAGCTGCGGGCCAAGGTTGGCACTTTAGACACCCCTGAGTTACTCAGAGTAAGTCTACTGTTACATTTGACCTTAAGAAGGATGTGATAAAGAAACAAAAAGAAAAGAAAGGAAACATTTTATGTGAGTTCTATCAGGATGAAAATGTCAGCAGTTCCGTCTCGTAGAACAAAATGGCTCTTTTGTGTAAAAAAGCCTTGTGTATGAAATATAAATACAATACTATCCAGTGTAGTCACCAAGCCGTCCCCTCTCAACGCCATCTTGCTCTTTTTTTTCAACCCCTCCAGAATTTTGCAGGCTTTTATTTTTTTATTTTTGCGATCTAAAAAGGCTGATTTTGCAGTGGATTGCGGAAAAAGTTGCAACGTTTTGAGGCCAGAAATATATATTTTTTGTATCACATGCAGGAAACTTTGTTTAAAAAAAGGAAAACAAATACTGTATTGATGTTTTACTCGCTTATGCTTCACATATTTAAAAGTAGACAGTATTTGACAGTATAAGCACGTAATCAGAGCTTATTGTCAAATGATCGTACTGTTTGAATAAAATATAACCAATCGTGGGCGGCATAGCTCGGTTGGTAGAGTGGCCGTGCCAGCAACTTGAGGGTTGCAGGTTCGATTCCCGCTTGTGCCATCCTAGTTACTGCCGTTGTGTCCTTGGGCAAGACACTTTACCCACCTGCTCCCAGTGCCACCCACACTGGTTTAAATGTAACTTAGATATTGGGTGTCACTATGTAAAGCACTTTGAGTCACTTGAGAAAAGCGCTATATAAATATGATTCACATCATAGTAAAAACTATACCAAAGGCTTCCTTATTGTCCACTGTCTGCTTTGTCGTCCACTACTTGCAGACAATCTGTTTATGTTTTACACTTGAAAAGCGTTTGTCCATTGGTCTATATTTGTTGGTCGTGTGATGGGTGATGAGCCAAGAAGACCCCAACGAGTAATCGCCGAACAAAAAGCTTTACATGTTACAGCGAGCCTCAGACTGGAACTGCAGCTTCCAGGAGAAAAAGTATGGGCCTGTTTAATCTTCTACTGTCTTCTTAGACAACTGTCCTTAAATACCTCTTACACAAAGACAGTTACTCTTTGTTGTTCTAGTTTTGGGGCCGGTCAGTCTGGACAGAGCCCAGTTTGTTGCTTGGCCAGTCAATCAATCAATCAATTTTGACTTATTTAGCCCTAAATCACGATTGTCTCAAAGGGCTGCACAAGCCACAACGACATCCTTGGCTTAGATCCAACATCAGGGAAAGAAAAAACTCAACCCAATGGGACAATGAGAAACCTTGGATCGGACTACAGATGTAGGCCCCCGGGCCCCCAGGCGACTGGTGCAATGGACGTCGTGTGAATGTAGCATGATATTGTGAGAGTCCAGTCCACAGTGGATCTAAAATACTAGTGAGAGTCCAGTTCATTATGGGGCCAGCAGAAGATTATCCCAAGCGGAGACAGGTCAGCAGCGCAGAGACGTCCCCAACCAATCTATTTCCTGTGATCGGTTTGAGTCAGTTGACCTCCGATCTCTATCCTCTACTCCTACTTGTGAGGGCTTCCTACCCTAATGTCCAAACCTGCATTCCTGTAGGATTCCAATTTCCTGGGTGCAAGGGCCACCACTCTCTGGAGAGCTTGTGATGGACAAGTGCACCTTTGAGGCTATCTAAGGGCATATTTCCTTAGTAGAATAATCCTCTAAAGCATGGGTGTCAAACTCTGGCCCGCGGGCCAAATTTGGCCCGCCGTGTAATTTAATTTGGCCCTTGAGGCAATATCAAATTAACATTACAGCTGGCCCGCAGTTATTACACAGCGGCGGTGCCGCTGTAACACCGCAATTTCTCACACTTGCCAATCCTCCCGAAGTTCAGTACCCCTCCCGAAAATCTTCCGGGGCAAGCATTCTGCCGATTTCCACCCGGACAACAATATTGAGGGCGTGCCTTCACTGCCTTTAGCATTCTCTATAACCTGTCGTCACGTCCACATTTCTTCCATACAAACAGCGTTCAGGCCCACTCGTATAATATATGCGGCTATTACACACACATAAGTGAATGCAAGGCATACTTGGTCACCAGCCATACAGGTCACACTGAGGGTGGCCGTATAAACAACTTTACAACTGTTACAAATGTGCGCCACACTGTGGACTCACACCAAACAAGAATGACAAACACATTTTGGGAGAACATCTGCACTGTAACATAACATAAACATAACAGAACAAATACCCAGAAGCCCTTGCAGCACTAACTCTTTCGGGAGGCTACAATATATTTTGATATTTACCTCGGAAGGCTGCAAATAGAAAAGAGGCATTACATTTGTATATACATTTTATTTGATATGCCATTGATATTTTTTAATTATTATTATTATTATTTGAAACTCAGTTTTGCATGTCACTATAAAGTTCAATCAATCAATCAATCAATGTTTACTTATATAGCCCTAAATCACTAGTGTCTCAAAGGGCTGCACAAACCACTACGACATCCTCGGTAGGCCCACATAAGGGCAAGGAAAACTCACACCCAGTGGGACATCGGTGACAATAATCCCGTCCCAATGATGACTATGAGAACATGATACTGTGATACTGATGATACTGATGACTATGAGAACATATGAGAACATGATACTGTGAAAGATCAATCCATAATGGATCCAACACAGTCGCGAGAGTCCAGTCCAAAGCGGATCCAACACAGCAGCGAGAGTCCCGTTCACAGCGGAGCCAGCAGGAAACCATCCCAAGCGGAGGCTGATCAGCAGCGCAGAGATGTCCCCAGCCGATACACAGGCGAGCAGTACATGGCCACCGGATCGGACCGGACTCCCTCCACAAAGGAGAGTGGGACATAGAAGAAAAAGAAAAGAAACGGCAGATCAACTGGTCTAAAAAGGGAGTCTATTTAAAGGCTAGAGTTATTGTATATAAGCCTTGCTTGTTCAATGTTCAATGCAAAACATGTTTGGGTCCCTATTAAAAGGTTAATTTGTTCAACCTTGACACGCGGCTTTGTTCAGTTTTAAATTTTGGCCCACTCTGTATTTGAGTTTAACACCCCTGCTCTAAAGGCTTCTGTGACCAAATACAAACGCATGCTAGCTCACAATCATATAAGAAAACGGTACACAATATAATTTACCACAACAACTTAAACATGGATTTATGTTCCCCGCACAATTAAGAGCATTTGTGAAATGTTGAGAGCGATCCATAGCGCACATTTTTGGGGCGGTATAGCTCGGTTGGTAGAGTGGCCGTGCCAATAACTTGAGGGTTCCAAGTTGGATCCCCGCGTCCGCCATCCTAGTCACAGCCATTGTGTCCTTGGGCAAGACACTTTACCCACCTGCTCCCAGTGCCACCCACACTGGTTTAAATGGAACTTAGATATTGGGTTTTACTATGTAAAGCACTTTGAGTCACGAGAAAAAAAGCGCTATATAAAAATAATTCACTTCACTTCTCACTTCTTCATTTTTGGGTAAATGAGAGACAAGGGATTATCATCACACTTCAACAACTCTAACATATAAATACTGTTTGTTTGTTAGGCTGCTGTTACAAATTAGAATTTGTTCTTAATTGTCTAATGCCAAATTGATAAAAGTTTGATACATAAATAACAAAATGCAAGTTAGGAAGTGAATGTTTATAAACTACATTACCCAGAAGGCTTTTAGCATGGTAAATAGGAACCAGAGGTAGGTGTGAGCTGTGCTGGATGACGACAAGAAACAAACGTAGGTTTGTTTCGCGTTGGAGCGCTTCTCAGAGACAAATTTGATTGGCAAAAAATAGGGCTGCGATCTTTGGGCACCACACTATTCATCTATTTTCTACCGCTTATTCCCGTCGGGGCTCGATTCGATTTAATTAATTCTCTATTAAGAATCGATTCTCGATTCAAAACAAATCTCAATTTAAAATGTATGCTATTTTTAAAAATATTGGGTGCCAGTTCTATGATTAATTACAGTCCTCCATAGAATAGACAGACATCTCTGATAAATGTTTATACTACTTAAAAGAAAACTTTTTTTTTTTTTTAAATGCTACCCAAACATTTAAAAAAGTCAAATACAAATAAGGCAACAAGAGAAGTATCCAACACGTATCTTCTCTAAAGTAAATCTGTACAGCAGATATGATTATCTACATCAGGGGATGAGTTTGGTAAGTATAAAAAGTTGCTGAAATTTTTGAATGAAAGAAACTGCTGTTCTAAATGTGTCCTCTAGATGTCGCAGTAACAATCTTTGTATCTTTGTAGATGTTACATAGGTTAAAAAAAAATAAATAAAAATAAGTTAGTGCACAAGTTGAGGAAAGTGAGCAAACTACACAAATAACATCCTGTAATTTAATATTGATATTATTATTTTTTTCGTGATAAATTAAAAAATTAACACCATTGGGTTGACTGATGAACTTTGTCACATCATTTATTCAGGGAGTAAAAATAACAATAGATAAAGTTTGAATGGGATTAACTTCAAAATGTTAGAGTAAAAAAACAACAACAGTATGATTTTTACATTTTCAGAATGTGCTTGTTATATTAAAAAAAAACAAAAAAAAAACAATCTTTTTCATGACAAAAATAAATAAATAATACATTTAAAAAAATAACCCCCCCGCCGGGACGCGGGACAAATAATCAAGCGTTGACCGGTCCGCAGCTACAAAAAAGTTGGGGACCACCGCTCTAGAGTCCATGCCTAAGTGCTCGATTTCATACAGATTTTTGTAACAATTTTTAATTGATTCCTATTAAATAAAAAATAAATTTGTATTTTTATTATATTTTTTCTTTTAATATGTCCTGTCCAGCAACTCAGGCAAAAAATATTGTTGATATAGATCAGGCGTGTCAAACTCAAAATCTACTCCCAAGGGGGGCGGACTGGTAAAATCACGGCACGATAACTTCAAAATAAAGACAACTTCAGATTGTTTTATTTAAAAAAAAAAAAATATATATATATATATATATAGCAAGCACATTCTGAAAATGTACGAATCATAATGTTGTTTTTTTACTCTTTCATGTTGCAGTTAATAGTATTCTAACTTAAATATTTGTAGTTATTTATACTTTCTGAATAAATTATGTGACAATGTTCATCAGTCAACCCATTGGTGTTAAATTTTTAATTTATCACGAAAAAAATAATATCAAAATTAAATTACAGAATGTTATTTGTGTAGTTTGCTCATTTTCCTCAACTTGTTCACTATTTTTTTTAAATTATTTTTTTAACCTATGTAGCATCTACACAATCAGGTGTCCTGTGATTAAGCACACCTGATTCTGACCATTTGGACGGGTGGTCAAATACTTTTGGCAAAATAATGTATTAGCTTCCTGTGTAGAAGTAGTGAAAAATGGCGAGACTTCCTCATTGTTGTTGAAGCTGAATATTTTCCATGTGGAACATCAGTCACTTTTATTGTACACGCTGCTCTGTGAAGAAGAAGAAAAAAAAAAAATGCTGCTTTTGCAGGAAGGAAAATGTAATCCTTGTGTTGTTTTTTTCTGTTTCTGCTCCTCAGTTGTGTTGTCCTCTGGCGGGGGAAAGAAGACTGTGAGACTAATGTAAGTGAAGCTGTGTGTGTGTGTGTGTGTGTGTGTGTGTGTGTGTGTGTGTGTGTGTGGACCATAAACGTTATTTAAACTGTGAGGAGAAGTGAGGGCCGTATAGTTATTTGTGGCTTCCTCTATCTTCACACTTTATACGCAGCAATGTGTGGTGACAAGCTTCCTCTACATTTACCACCCAGTCTCCATCACCACAATGTAATTGGCTCTCCTGCCAGGGATGATTAAAAATACGAATATAATAATTTAGCCACAGAGCGCACGCAAAATCTCCCAGCATAATGAAGCAAGGGTTATTTTTAGGCCGACAGCTTCGCACCGAATTAAAGGAGAGAGGACTATTGTTGGCTTTTTCCAAATGCGATTCTAACTGAAGGCCACTCGCGCGTGCGTGTGTGTGTGTGTGTGTGTTTGTACCTTGAATTGAGAACGAAAGAAACATTTAAAGGGGAACATTATCACCAGACCTATGTAATAAAATATACAACATAAAGTTGCAAGAAATACATCAATAATGAATAAAGCCAAATATTTTCTAGACCAAAAATCACTTTATATTCTCTACTGCTCACTAGTGTTACCATATCTGAGTTACTGTGTAGAAATATGGGGAAATAATTACAAAAGTACACTTCATTCACTAACAGTGTTACAAAAAGGATCAGTTAGAATAATACATAATGTTGGATATAGAGAACATACAAACCCTTTATTTATTGAATCAAAGATACTGAAATTCCACGACATAGTGGAATTGCAAACAGCTAAGATTATACACAAAGCAAACTATAACCTGCTTCCCAAGAATATACAACAATTCTTCTCAACAAAAGAAGAGAAATATAATCTTAGAGAAAAATGTAATTTAAAACATTTGTATGCACGTACAACACTTAAAACCTTCAGTATATCAGTATGTGGAATTAAATTATGGAATGGATTAAGCAAAGCAATCAAACAATGTACTAATATGATCCATTTCAAGAAACTCTTCAAACTGGAAGTGTTAACAAAGTACAAAAATGAAGAACCATGATAAACATTCTGATTTTACTCACACATTCATTTTCAAAATAATCTGATTTATCTCATCGTATGGATTAAAATTTAAGCAATTATTTATTTATTTATTTATTTGTATTGTGATTACTTATTACTAATGGAGTATACATTGTGAATACATTGAGAACAGGAAGTGAACAAAAGTTTTAGCAACTGTTATGTAAAGAAAAGGGGTAGGATTAAATAAGCTCTGCTTCTTCCTCCTCCTTTTCGAACATGTTGGAAAGAGAAACTGGAAATTGTGATGTATCATGTTGTATGCTTGCATGTTCGAAATAAACTCAAACTCAAACTCAAGCGTCAATATATACCTTGATGTTGCGGAAAAAAGACCATGTATTTTTTTAACCGATTTAACCGAAAATGGGTGAATTTTGGCGAATTAAACGCCTTTCTGTTCAGCCCTCTTGAAGCGATGACGTCAGTACGTGACGTTGCCTAGGTAAGAAAGCCGCCATTTTCATTTTCTCAAACACATTGCAAACACCGGGTCTCAGCTCTGTTAGTTTCCGTTTTTTCGACTATTTTTTGGAACCTTGGAGACATCATGCCTCGTCGGTGTGTTGTCGGAGGGTGTAACAACACTAACAGGGAGGGATTCAAGTTGCACCACTGGCCCGAAGATGCGAAAGTGGCAAGAAATCTGCCGCCAGATCTCCATCGAACGTGCCGGAGTGTCTGCACATTTTACCGGCGATGCTAAAACAGACATGGCACAGAGATGTATGGATAACCTGCAGATGCATTTGCAACGATGAAATCAACAAAATCACAAAGGTGTGTTTTGTTTATGAACTTACAAACCCCGTTTCCATATAAGTTGGGAAATTGTATTAAATTTAAATATAAACGAAATACAATGATTTCCAAATCCTTTTCAACCCATATTCAATTGAATGCACTACAAAGACAAGATATTTGATGTTCAAACTCAAAAACTTTATTTTTTTTTGCAAATAATAATTAACTTGGAATTTCATGGCTGCAACATTTGCCAAAGTAGTTGGGAAAGGGCATGTTCACCACTGTGTTACATCACCTTTTCTTTTAACAACACTCAATAAACGTTTGGGAACTGAGGAAACTAATTGCTGAAGCTTTGAAAGTGGAATTCTTTCCCATTTTGGTTTTATGTAGAGCTTCAGTCCTTCAACAGTCCGGGGTCTCCGCTGTCCTATTTTACGCTTCATAATGCGCCACACATTTTCAATGGGAGACAGGTCTGGACTGCAGGCGGGCCAGGAAAGTACTCGCACTCTTTTACTACGAAGCCATGCTGTTGTAACACTTTTCTTGCTGAAATAAGCAGGGGCGTCCATGATAACGTTGCTTGGATGACAACATATGTTGCTCCAAAACCCGTATGGACCTTTCAACACTACGTCCTCTGTTTACAAATATAATTTGAAATGTGGACTCGTCAGACCACAGAACACCTTTCCACTTTGCATCAGTCCATCTTAGGTGAGCTCGGGCCCAGCCAAGCCAGCGGCGTTTCAGGATATTGTTGATAAATGGGTTTGGCTTTGTATAGTAGAGTTTTAACTTGCACTTACAGGTGTAGCGACCAACTGTAGATAGATAGATAGAGAGATAGATAGATAGATAGATAGATAGATAGATAGATAGATAGATAGATAGATAGTACTTTATTGATTCCTTCAGGAGAGTTCCTTCAGGAAAATTAAAATTCCAGCAGCAGTTTACAGAGTTGAGATCAATTTAAAAAAAAAGGAAAAAGTAAATAATGGGGGTTTAAATGGAAACAAAATAGAGAAATATTACAATAACAATAAAAAATTAAAAGCTACAATGGGAATAAAAATATGACGGTAAAATAAGAATATAACAAGACAAAGTAGGCAGTAGTGACCAGGTTATGAAAACGTATTGCACTGTTATTGTTTTGCATCCCCTGTCATATTAGTGCCCCCCGCCCCCCGTCCCAGAGAGGAGTTGTACAGTCTAATGGCGTGTGGAAAAAAGGAGTTTTTGAGTCTATTAGTCCTGCACCTGGGATGAAGCAGTCTAGCACTGAACAGGCTCCTCTGGCTACTGATAACGCTATGCAGAGGGTTACTGGCATCATCCAGGATGCTCACTAGTTTTTCAACAGTCCGCTTTTTTGCCACCGTCACCAGTGAGTCCAGTTTCATTCCGATTGTAGAACCGGCCCGCCTGATCAGTTTCTGAAGTCTGGAGCTGTCCTCCTTAGATGTTCTGCCCCCCCAGCACACTACCATGTAGAACAGGACACTGGCAACCACAAACTGGTAGTACATCAGTAGTTACTGACAGTGGTTTTATGAAGTCTCCCTGAGCCCATGTGATGATATCCTTTACACACTGATGTCGGTTTTTGATGCAGTACCGCCTGAGGGAGCAAAAGTCCGTAATATCATCGCTTACGTGGAGTGATTTCTCCAGATTCTGTGAACTTTTTGATGATTTTACGGACCGTAGATGTTGAAATCCCTAAATTCCTTGCAATAGCTCGTTGAGAAATGTTGTTCTAAAACTGTTTGACAATTTGCTTACAAAGTGGTGACCCTCGCCCCATCCTTGTTAGTGAATGACTTATCATTTCATGGACGCTGCTTTTATACCCAATCATGGCACCCACCTGTTCCCAATTAGCCTGCACACCTGTGGGATGTTCCATATAAGTGTTTGATGAGCATTCGTCAACTTTATCAGTATTTATTGCCATATTTCCCAACTTCTTTGTCACGTGTTGCTGGCATCAAATTCTAAAGTAAATGATTATTTGTAAAAAAAAATAAAAAATTATCAGTTTGAACATCAAATATGTTGTCTTTGTAGCATATTCAACTGAATATAGGTTGAAAAGGATGTGCAAATCATTGTATTCCGTTTATATTTACATCTAACACCATTTCCCAACTCATATGGAAACGGGGTTTGTAGAGGAATTCAGGCCCAGAGAAGCCGGTGGCCTTTCTGGGTGTTGTTGATAAATGGCTTTGGCTTTGCAAAGTAGAGTTTTAACTTGCACTTATAGATGTAGCGACCAACTGTAGTTACTGACGGTGGTTTTATGAAGTGTTCCTGAACCCATTTGGTGATATCCTTCACACACTGAAGTCGCTTTTTGGATGCAATACCGCCTGAGGGATTGAAGGTCTGTAAAATCATCGCGTTTGTGCAGTGATTTCTCCAGACACTCTGAACCTTTTTGATGATATCGCAGACCGTAGATTATTTGCAAAAAAAAAAATGTTTATCAGTTTGAACATTAAATATGTTGTCTTTGTAGCATATTCAACTGAATATTGGTTGAAAATGATTTGCAAATCATTGTATTCCGTTTATATTTACATCTAACACAATTTCCCAACTCATATGGAAACGGGGTTTGTAGAGGAATTCAGGCCCAGAGAAGCCGGTGGCCTTTCTGGGTGTTGTTGATAAATGGCTTTGGCTTTGCAAAGTAGAGTTTTAACTTGCACTTATAGATGTAGCGACCAACTGTAGTTACTGACGGTGGTTTTATGAAGTGTTCCTGAACCCATTTGGTGATATCCTTCACACACTGAAGTCGCTTTTTGGATGCAATACCGCCTGAGGGATTGAAGGTCCGTAAAATCATCGTGTTTGTGCAGTGATTTCTCAAGACACTCTGAACCTTTTTGATGATATCGCAGACCGTAGATTATTTGCAAAAAAAAAATGTTTATCAGTTTGAACATTAAATATGTTGTCTTTGTAGCATATTCAACTGAATACGGGTTGAAAATGATTTGCAAATCATTGTATTCCGTTTATATTTACATCTAACACAATTTCCCAACTCATATGGAAACGGGGTTTGTAGAGGAATTCAGGCCCAGAGAAGCCGGTGGCCTTTCTGGGTGTTGTTGATAAATGGCTTTGGCTTTGCAAAGTAGAGTTTTAACTTGCACTTATAGATGTAGCGACCAACTGTAGTTACTGACGGTGGTTTTATGAAGTGTTCCTGAACCCATTTGGTGATATCCTTCACACACTGAAGTCGCTTTTTGGATGCAATACCGCCTGAGGGATTGAAGGTCCGTAAAATCATCGCGTTTGTGCAGTGATTTCTCCAGACACTCTGAACCTTTTTGATGATATCGCAGACCGTAGATTATTTGCAAAAAAAAAAATGTTTATCAGTTTGAACATTAAATATGTTGTCTTTGTAGCATATTCAACTGAATATGGGTTGAAAATGATTTGCAAATCATTGTATTCCGTTTATATTTACATCTAACACAATTTCCCAACTCATATGGAAACGGGGTTTGTAGAGGAATTCAGGCCCAGAGAAGCCGGTGGCCTTTCTGGGTGTTGTTGATAAATGGCTTTGGCTTTGCAAAGTAGAGTTTTAACTTGCACTTATAGATGTAGCGACCAACTGTAGTTACTGACGGTGGTTTTATGAAGTGTTCCTGAACCCGTTTGGTGATATCCTTCACACACTGAAGTCGCTTTTTGGATGCAATACCGCCTGAGGGATTGAAGGTCCGTAAAATCATCGCGTTTGTGCAGTGATTTCTCCAGACACTCTGAACCTTTTTGATGATATCGCAGACCGTAGATTATTTGCAAAAAAAAAAATGTTTATCAGTTTGAACATCAAATATGTTGTCTTTGTAGCATATTCAACTGAATATGGGTTGAAAATGATTTGCAAATCATTGTATTCCGTTTATATTTACATCTAACACAATTTCCCAACTCTTATGGAAACGGGGTTTATGCATTCATATTTTGTTGAAGTATTTTTCAATAAATATATTTATAAAGGATTTTTGAATTGTTGCTATTTAAAAAAAAAATCTCACGTACCCCTTGGCATACCTTCAAGTACCGCCAGGGGTACATGTACCCCCATTTGAGAACCACCGACATAGACGTTCTGTCCGTAAGTGCCTGCAAGTCTGCGTTCAGGGCAGGATTACTGGTAGTGAAAGTAAAGTCTGTCACTTTGACATCGAATTGAGAGAAATCAGTCAAGGCGTTGAGGGGTTCCGGTTTGGTAACCGCAGGATTAGATCTCTGCTTTTTGCAGATGATGTGGTCCTGATGGCTTCATCTGACCGGGATCTTCAGCTCTCGCTGGATCGGTTCGCAGCCGAGTGTGAAGCGACCGGAATGAGAATCAGCACCTCCAAGTCCGAGTCCATGGTTCTCGCCCGGAAAAGGGTGGAGTGCCATCTCCGGGTTGGGGAGGAGACCCTGCCCCAAGTGGAGGAGTTCAAGTACCTAGGAGTCTTGTTCACGAGTGAGGGAAGAGTGGATCGTGAGATCGACAGGCGGATCGGTGCGGCGTCTTCAGTAATGCGGACGTTGTACCGGTCTGTTGTGGTGAAGAAGGAGCTGAGCCGGAAGGCAAAGCTCTCAATTTACCGGTCGATCTACGTTCCCATCCTCACCTATGGTCATGAGCTTTGGGTCATGACCGAAAGGATAAGATCACGGGTACAAGCGGCCGAAATGAGTTTCCTCCGCCGTGTGGCGGGGCTCTCCCTTAGAGATAGGGTGAGAAGCTCTGCCATCCGGGAGGAACTCAAAGTAAAGCCGCTGCTCCTTCACATCGAGAGGAGCCAGATGAGGTGGTTCGGGCATCTGGTCAGGATGCCACCCGAACGCCTCCCTAGGGAGGTGTTTAGGGCACGTCCAACCGGTAGGAGGCCACGGGGAAGACCCAGGACACGTTGGGAAGACTATGTCTCCCGGCTGGCCTGGGAACGCCTCGGGATCCCCCGGGAAGAGCTAGACGAAGTGGCTGGAGATAGGGAAGTCTGGGCTTCCCTGCTTAGGCTGCTGCCCCCGCGACCCGACCTCGGATAAGCGGAAGATGATGGATGGATGGATGGAGGTTAGATCCACTATTGGGGACGGTATAGCTCGGTTGGCAGAGCGGCCGTGCCAGCAACTTTAGGGTTGCAGGTTCGATCCCCGCTTCCACCACCCTAGTCACTACCGTTGTGTCCTTGGGCAAGACACTTTACCCACCGGCTCCCAGTGGCACCCACTCTGGTTTGAAAAAAAAAATCAAATATAAAAATTACTTAGATATTGGGTTTCACAATGGAAAGCGCTTTGAGTCACTTGAGAAAATCGCTATATAAATATAATTCACATAATTAGGGATTTAGTGTGTGAATGTGAATGTGAGTGTGAATGTTGTCTGTCTATCTGTGTTGGCCCTGCGATGAGGTGGCGACTTGTCCAGGGTGTACCCTGCCTTCCGCCCGATTGTAGCTGAGATAGGCGCCAGCTCCCCCCGCGATCCCGAAAGGGAATAAGCGGTAGAAAATGGGTGGATGGAATTAGGGATTTCACTTTTCCACTTTGCCTCAGTCCATCTTAGATGATCTTGGGCCCAGAGAAGCCGGTGGTGTGTCTGGATGTTGTTGATAAATGGTTTTCGCTTTGCATAGTAGAGCTTTAACTCGCACTTACAGATGTAGCGACAAACTGTATTTAGTGATAGTGGTTTTCTGAAGTGTTCCTGAGCCCATGTGGTAATATCCTTTACAGATTGATGTCAGTTTTTTAAAAAAATTCACAATATTATATGCGGTCCTCTCCAAGGTTTCTCATTGTCATCCCACTGGGTTGAGTTTTTCCTTGCCCTGATGTGGTATCATTGTTGTGGCTTGTGCGGCATTTTGAGACACTTGTGATTTAGGGCTATATAAATATATATTGATTTATTAATTGATTAAACATTGAATTAGAATTTTGGTGGTTTTTTTTAAACACTGAAGACTAAAGATTAGGGTTGTACGGCAGTGGTTCTCAAATGGGGGTACGCGTACCCCTGGGGGTACATGAAGATATGCCAAGGGGTACGTGAGATTTTTTAAAATTATTCTAAAAATAGCAACAATTCAAAAATCTTTTATAAATATATTTATTGATTAATACTTCAGCAAAATATGAATGTAAGTTCATAAACTGTGAAAAGAAATACAACAATGCAATATTCAGTGTTGACAGCTAGATTTTTTGTGGACATGTTCCATAAATATTGATGTTAAAGATTTATTTTTTTGTGAAGAAATGTTTAGAATGAAGTTGATGAATCCAGACGGATCTCTATTACAATCCCCAAAGAGGGCACTTTAAGTTGATGATTACTTCTATGTGTATATTATTATTTATAATTGAATCACTTGTTTATTTTTCAACAGGTTTTTAGTTATTTGTATATATTTTTTTCCAAATAGTTCAAGAAAGACCACTACAAATGAGCAATATTTTGCACTGTTATACAATTTAATACATCAGAAACTGATGACATAGTGCTGTATTTTACTTCTTTATCTCCTTTTTTCAACCAAAAATGTTTGGCTCTGATTAGGGGGTACTTGAATTTAAAAAATGTTCACAGGGGGTACATCACTGAAAAAAGGTTGAGAAACACTGTTGTACGGTATACCGGTACTATTATAGTTCCGCGATACTAATGAATCATATTCTGTACTATACCCCGTCTAAAAACCACCCCCGGCCTCCTGTCTTTGTCACGTCATGAGCAGGGGAGCAAGTTCGGCAGCGCAGAATCACTGAGTACTTACAAGCAAACACAGTGTGTAGACAGAAAACGGAGAACGGACGCATTTTGGCTTAAAAAGTAAAGATAAAGGTGAAGTTATAACACTCTAACGCCCTCAGGAAGAGGAGCTTTACGACATAGCTAGCTAGCTAGCTAGCGGCTAAAGTCCATCCGCAGTCTGCAGTGTTTTAGCTACTTCTAAATCACTAATCCTTGTTTCCATGGTGACAAATAAAGTATGTTTCTTACAAGTATCCTCCCTGCAGGACGAGGAATAGCTAAATATGCTTCACTACACACCGTCACAATGTAAACAAACGCCATGGGTGGCTCTACACCTGACATCCACTGTAATGATACCAAGTACAGGAGCGAATGCTGTCGATACTACTATAATTACGTCAATATTTGTTGGCATCACAACATCTTCTTTGTTTTGTTTTTTTAATCCATATTATGTTTACAAACACAGGAAATACTGTATGTCCCTGAACACACGAGGACTCTGAATATGACCAATGTATGATCCTGTAGCAACTTGGTATCAGATTGATACCCAAATTTGTAGTATCATCCATAACTAATGTAAAGTATCAAACAACAGAAGAATAAGTGATTATTACATCTTAACAGAAGTGTAGATAGAGCGTGTTAAAATAGAAAGTAAGCGCATATTAACAGTAAATGAACAAGTAGATTAATAATTAATTTTCTACAACTTGTCCTTAATAATGTTGACATAATAATAGAATGATAAATAACACAATATGATACTGCATATGTCAGCAGACTAATTAGGAGCCTTTGTTTGCTTACTTACTACGAAAACAAAAGTTGTCTTGTATGTTCACTATTTTATTTAAGGACTCAATTGCAATAGGACACATATTTTTAATGTATTATAAGAGTTGTTGTTAAAATAAAGACAATTATGCTAATTTTTTGGTGGTTCCCTCTATTTAGAAAAGTATCGAAATGGATCGCAATTCATTTTGGTACCGGTACCAAAATATTGGTGTCAGGACAACACTACTAGGGATGGTTGCATTTGAACCGATATAGGACCGATTCCCAAGTACGAGTGAGATTTGTTCAGTGCCAAAAATGTACCGAATTCGGTACCCATCCTATAGTGAAGACGAATTTTAGTCGGAGGTGAGCCTGATGCATGCGATTTTGTAATCGTCAAAGATGTGCGGGGTTTTGTAAATGCATTTTGTGTCTCCGACCAATTTAGATTTAGATTTTGAGGATTAGACAATGATGGCTAATTCCTTAGTTAATTTACAGTGGGGCAAAAAAGTATTTAGTCAGCCACCGATTGTGCAAGTTCTCCCACTTAAAATGATGACAGAGGTCTGTAATTTTCATCATAGGTACACTTCAACTGTGAGGGACAGAATGTGCCAAAAAAAAAATCCAGGAATTCACATTGTAGGAATTTTAGAGAATTTATTCGTAAATTATGGTGGAAATTAAGTATTTGGTCAACCATTCAAAGCTCTCACTGATGGAAGGAGGTTTTGGCTCAAAATCTCACGATACATGGCCCCATTCATTCTTTCCTTAACACGAAACAGTCGTCCTGTCCCCTTAACAGAAAAACAGCCCCAAAGCATGATGTTTCCACCCCCATGCTTCACAGTAGGTATGGTGTTCTTGGGATGCAACTCAGTATTTTTCTTCCTCCAAACACGATGAGTTGAGTTTACACCAAAAAGTTCTATTTTGGTTTCATCTGACCACATGACATTCTCCCAATCCTCTGCTGTATCATCTATGTGCTCTCTGGCAAACTTCATACGGGCCTGGACATGCACTGGCTTAAGCAGGGCGACACGTCTGGCACTGCAGGATTTGATTCCCTGTCGGCGTAGTGTGTTACTGATGGTAACCTTTGTTACTTTGGCCCCAGCTCTGTGTTACTGATGGTAACCTTTGTTACTTTGGCCCCAGCTCTCTGCAGGTCGTGTGATTGTGGGATTTTTACTCACCATTCTCATGATCATTTTTACCCCACGGGATGAGATCTTGCGTGGAGCCCCAGATTGAGGGAGCTTATCAGTGGTTTTATATCAATCAATCAATCAATCAATGTTTATTTATATAGCCCTAAATCACAAATGTCTCAAAGGACTGTACAAACCACTACGACTACGACATCCTCGGACGAACCCACATATGTCTTCCATGTTCTGATAATTGCTCCCACAGTTGATTTTTTCACACCAAGCTGCTTGCTTATTGTAGATTCACTCTTCCCAGTCTGGTGCAGGTCTATTATTCTTTTCTGGTGTCCTTCGACAGCTCTTTGGTCTTGGCCATAGTGGAGTTTGGAGTCTGACTGTTTCAGGCTGTGGAAAGGTGTCTTTTATACGGATAACGAGTTCAAACAGGTTCCATTAATACAGGTAACGAGTGGAGGACAGAAGAGCTTCTGAAAGAAGTTGTTACAGGTCTGTGAGAGCCTGAGATCTTCCTTGTTTGAAGTGACCAAATACTTATTCTCCACCATAATTTACAAATAAATTCTTTAAAATTCCTACAATGTTATTTCCTGGATTTTTTTTTCCACATTCTGTCTCTCATAGTTGAAGTGTACCTATGATGAAAATTACACACCTCTGTCATCATTTTAAGTGGGAGAACTTGCACAATCGATGGCTGACTAAATTCTGTATTGAAATGCGAAAGAGGAATTTGTCTCTTTGGTAAATCTTAGGCTTTCAAGGCCTGGACTGTGGTGCGGTTTGTTGTCCTGTGGTGCAAAGCGATTGGACCGGACACAACTTGGAGGTAATGACATTTCAATTGTATTAAAAAAAAAAGGAAAAACAAAAAGCGCTCACAGAGGAGGTATAAAAACTTGACTATGAAAACCAAAAAACTAGCACTATGGCATGAAAAACAAAAACGTACTTTGAACGAGATATGGGCTTGGATCATCGACATCGAGCAAGGGTGCGAAGAGGGGGATCAAGGGTAATGTTGCCAGGCTGACTACCTAGCAACTGTGGCTTAAATAATACTGTGGTGATTGAACAGGTGCGTCAGTCAAAACAAATCAGGTGCGTGACATGACAGGTGAAACTAGTGGGTAACCACGGAAACAAGACAAGGGAGTGAAAAAGCAGGAACTAAAAAGAGTCCAAAAACCAAACTTAAACAAAACATGATCCCAGACATGACATAGGCATACATTTTCATAAACACTGAAGACATCCGTGTTTTTCAAACCACTCTTTGAATCTTGGGTCAATTTCGTTGTTATGAAACGAGTTGGGCTGGACCCCATGAGGCAGAGATCGCAGGCATAGGGCAGGTAATAAATTTGCATAATAGTTGACCAACTCTGCAAAAACAACCTTTCATACCGATTGGTGCATGTTTTTGTGAATTTGGGATCCGCATAATGTCAGGCTTGCCCCTGACAGTTTGTCTATGTTTTAGTTTTTTCCTCTGCATTTGTCTGTTTCCTGTGTTTAGTATTTCCTGTCTTTTAGTTCCTGTCAAGTGCTCTTAATTTGTCTTGTTCCCTGAGCGCTGTGTTCCCCTTCAGCTGCGGCTGATTGGCACCTGGCCACACCTGTTGCCAATCAGCCGGCTCCTATTTGTACCTCCTTTGTCTTGTGTCAGTTGCTGGATCATTGTATTGTCGTTGCCACATATCACTCTTGTCGTGCTACCTGCCGTGTCGTTTTGTTACAGCTACTACCTGTCATGCTACATTTTGTCGTGGTCGTCGTAGCGGTAAGCTGTTTCTGTTAGCATTAGCTATTTCCAGTTTTTCCTGTTTGTTATCCTCTAGCTTCCATGTTAAAGTTCCTTTTTGTTTCTTGTTAGCTTCTATGCTAAAGGCCTTTTGTTTTTTATCCGCCCACGTGCGCGCTTTTGGTTTGAACCCTTTGTTTGGTTTTGTCTTAGTATTTGTATTAAAATCATGTTTGCTCACTCCATGCCTGCCTCCATCCCTGCATCTTGGGGTTTGTCAAAAAATATCTTTGACACATAAGTCCTGAAAAGTTTAAATTATACCATGGAAGCATGGTGGAGGTTTTTAAACAACAATCTTGCCTTCCTTCATGCTTCCTCCAAACTAGTCATTTGGAATTTGCCCCATTTGTAACGTTTCTCCCATTGGTGACTAGGGTGACACGATGGCGAGGCATAATGGATGCGTGTTGCTACCCCAGGGATGCAAGAGGACCAGGACAGGCAGGAGTTGCAGGTAAGATTAGATTTAATACAAAAACAAAAATAATACTGGTACAAAATGCAAAGAAAAGGCGTGCCGAATGCACGGAGAGCTATGCTAATAATTAGCAACGAGAGCAGAGTACAGGAATAGAGGTGCAGAGCGCACGCAAAGCTAAGGCGAGACTTAGCAATAGTGATTACAAAAATAAGAACCAACGTGCGTGTTGCAAGTAGCAAACAAAACAGCCAGGAGGAACTAAGGTAGCAGGTGGTCTTAAATACAACACAAATAATTCAAAACAGGTGTGCGTAATGAGTCCGTGCAGGAGGCATACTTAGGTTGCCATGGTGACAATACAAAACAAGGAAGTGCGCTAACAAACGGGATCGGTAGAGTCCAAAACATGATCAAAACATAGTAGGACAATACAAAAAAGACAAACATGCTAGAGATGTGTGATCCGGAAGCCGGATCACAACATTACCCCCCCCTTAAGGGGCAGATCCCAGATGCCCCCAAAAAACTGCAATAAAGAGAACCCCCTCCCAAAACCAGAAAGTTCACAAACGAAGGGAGGGCGCACTGGAGGTAGTGGACTAGCGAGTCGAAAAGTCGGTGGAGGAGGTCTAGGTGGCCTTAGTGGCTTGACCGGGGGAAACACAGGTGGAGGAGGAAAAGTAGGTAGCTCATGTTGCCTTAGTTTGCATCTAGAAATAACATCTGTATAGAACTTAGTTGTGTCTATAGAGTCCAAAAAATCATAGTCAATATTTGAAACAGGTTGAGAATAAGACTCAACAATATAAAAATCCTCAGAAAAAATATCATCGACAGGGGGTGGTATTGAGTCACCAGGGGGCGTTGACGAAATGACGTCACCGTGATGGACCGGTGGGCCGGAGGTATGCCCTGGCCTTACAGCCCAGTCGGAAGAGTGGTTGGAATATGGAGAAAAAACAAAACTTCCAAACCTCAGGGAAGAGTACTGGGCTGTTGTCTGCGCGCTGCTGTCCGGGGAAAAAGTCTTCGCGGCTTGGCGAAGGGAAGACTTTTGGTGGTCCACTGCGAGGCGGCGTTGTGCTGGCTGTTTTCTGACACGATGGCGAGGCATAATGGATGCGTGTTGCTACCCCAGGGATGCAAGAGGACCAGGACAGGCAGGAGTTGCAGGTAAGATTAGATTTAATACAAAAACAAAAATAATACTGGTACAAAATGCAAAGAAAAGGCGTGCCGAATGCACGGAGAGCTATGCTAATAATTAGCAACGAGAGCAGAGTACAGGAATAGAGGTGCAGAGCGCACGCAAAGCTAAGGCGAGACTTAGCAATAGTGATTACAAAAATAAGAACCAACGTGCGTGTTGCAAGTAGCAAACAAAACAGCCAGGAGGAACTAAGGTAGCAGGTGGTCTTAAATACAACACAAATAATTCAAAACAGGTGTGCGTAATGAGTCCGTGCAGGAGGCATACTTAGGTTGCCATGGTGACAATACAAAACAAGGAAGTGCGCTAACAAACGGGATCGGTAGAGTCCAAAACATGATCAAAACATAGTAGGACAATACAAAAAAGACAAACATGCTAGAGATGTGTGATCCGGAAGCCGGATCACAACATAGGGATGAGTACCGCGTAACGGCATGTTTTCGTACCAGTTCGTAATTTGGTCGGTCCAATTCTGGACTAACGATACGGCTATTGGTACTTTATTTATCCAGCTGACAGTCGTTCATTCACTTCATTCGGGACTGGAATAAATGTCAAAAGATGTAGCTAACTGTTTTAATGACATTCAGACTTTACTTCGGAGCAGCATCTCATCATCCGTGGCTCACTAGTAAAAAAACAACACCGACCGGAACCCTCTAATAACTAAAGTTCCTTGGGTGAATAATGTAAACTCACCACACCGGTTTGTTTTAGCACTTTCATGGCTAGTTTACTGATAGATATAAGTAAGAACTTTACACTACTTTATATTAGAAATGGCAACAGCGGAGGATGAATGTCCGATAACAAGAAGATAGAGAAAAAAAAGCTTATTGACTATGGCGTCGGCATGGACTACAACATGGGTGTCAAACTCTGGCCCGCGGGCCAAATCTGGCCCGCCATATAATTTCATTTGGCCCTTGAGGCAATAATAAATTAACATTGGAGCTGGCCCGCCGGTATTATACAGTGCCGCTGTATCACCGTATTCAACGCTAATTTTCAAACTTGCCAACCCTCCCGATTTTTCCAGGAAAATCCCCAATTTCAGTGCCCGCCCCCGAAAATCTCCCGGGGCAACCATTCTACCGGATTTCCACCCGGACAACAATATTGGGGGCGTGCCTTAAAGGTACTGCTATTAGCATCCTCTACAACCTGTTGTCATGTCCGCTTTTCCTCCATACAAACAGCGTGCCGGCCCAGTCACGTAATATATGTGGCTTCTACACACACACAAGTGAATGCAAGGCATACTTGGTCAACAGCCATACAGGTCACACTGAGGGTGGCCGTATAAACAACTTTAACACTGTTACACCACACTGTGAACTTACACCAAACAAGAATGACAAACACATTTCGGGAGAACATCCTCACCGTAACACAACATAAACACAACAGAACGAATACCCAGAATCCGTTGCAGCACTAACTCTTCCGGGACGCTACAATATACACCTCCGCTACCAACAAAACTCGATTGTGCATGTCACTATAAAGTTATATAAGCCTTGCTTGTTCAATATTCAATGCAGAACTTGTTTGGGTCCCTATTAAAATGTTAAGTTTTTCAACTTTGGCCCGCGGCTTTGTTCAGTTTGGAATTTTGGCCCACTCTGTATTTGAGTTTGACACCCCTGGACTACAAGGTCTTTTTTTTTTCAGGACGTATGCAGATCCCAACCACAGATCAGCAAGTACCAGAAAGTAAGAAAAGTTGCTTTTGAATAATATTGTCTTACTATACTCACCACAGTAATACTCGATCCATCAAGCTGGCATCAAAGTTGTACGAAAACATTTTGATGGATTTTTGAGCACCGCGTGTAATGTTCTATATTTTCAAAGAAACATATACCATTTTGGGGTTTACTTGAGTCATATTGCAGTCTACACGTATCTCTTATGTGTGACTGCCATCTACTGGTCACACTTATTATATCACCATTTACCAAGTAAAATAGCTTCAAGGTCGGTAATCACAACCAAAATCATTCCGTACATTAGGTGCACCGGGTTGTAAGGCGCGCTGTCAAGTTTGGAGAAAATTAAAGGATTTTAAGTGCGCCTTATAGTCCGAAAAATTTAGTACTACTCCTTTTTCTTTTATCCCTTTTCTAAATATTGATTTTGTAAAGATATCCATATGGCTCTTAAAACATTGTTTTAAATGTAGACACAAATCATAATACGACCCCTTTATCGCGCTTTATAATCCGGTGCAAATTTTCTATGAAAATAGACCCGCTCTTTGGAAGTGTGACCTGTGATCTGAAAAATCTGCTACATGTTTATGTGAATAATGAAATATGTGGAAGAGGATTTCAATCAATCAATCAATCAATGTTTATTTATATAGCCCCAAATCACAAATGTCTCAAAGGACTGCACAAATCATTACGACTACAACATCCTCGGAAGAACCCACAAAAGGGCAAGGAAAACTCACACCCAGTGGGCAGGGAGAATTCACATCCAGTGGGACGCCAGTGACAATGCTGACTATGAGAAACCTTGGAGAGGACCTCAGATGTGGGCAACCCCCCCCCTCTAGGGGACCGAAAGCAATGGATGTCGAGCGGGTCTAACATGATACTGTGAAAGTTCAATCCATAGTGGCTCCAAGACAGCAGTGAGAGTCCCGTCCACAGGAAACCATCTCAAGCGGATCAGCAGCGTAGAGATGTCCCCAACCGATACAGGCGAGCGGTCCATCCTGGGTCCCGACGAGCGGTCCATCCTGGGTCTCGACTCTGGACAGTCAGTACTTCATCCATGGTCATCGGACCGGACCCCCTCCACAAGGGAGGGGGGGACATAGGAGAAAGAAAAGAAGCGGCAGATCAACTGGTCTAAAAAGGAGGTCTATTTATTTGCAGTCTTAGGTTGGCCAACAGAAAAAGTGACCACAGCAGATGTGAGTTTTTGTTAATACTAAACACTATTTGGAGTCTATAGTTAGTCAAGCTGACGTGGGAGTTTTCATAAATCGTTGAAGATGCTGGCTTTCGGGGGGAAAAAAAGGATGTTGAGGCTCTTCTTCAAACATTCCTAACGAATGTGTTTGTGTAACGAATGAAGACACCGCAGAGTGCAGTTTTCAAGTCCATGGGATGAAAAGACAAACACTGCCGGCACTTTAGTACAAGTTGGTAGAAAATGCACATAAAAAACCTCACAAATGTGCAAGATTTAATTGACAGGGTTTTTTTTTTTTTTTTCCGTGACTGTCTGTCTGCTGCACCAAAGCATTGTGGGATGGAGGATTTGAGCTTTGTCTCTCAAGGTAATACTCTCAGTGGCTGTCATCTGCACTCCTGGCTGCTCTATTTATAACTTGTAACCATAACGATGGCTGCATTCTCTCTTTGCCAGAGATGAAGAAGATCCTATTGTAAGGTGATTAAAAAAAAAAAATATATGTATATATATATATATATGTACACTTGTATGACAATTTCCAAAGCAGATGTGGGCAATGATTGTGGATTTAAATTATTTGAATGAATGAAAAGAGTTTATTTCGGTCATAAAATCATCCATTTTGTGTGATCAGTTTAACAGTACAGATTATACATATTAATAATCATACATATACACACAAAAAAATTTATAAAAAACAATGACCGAAAAGGGAATAGGCTGAAGCCAAGGCTTATATTTGCCTATCCCGGGGGTCGGCAACCCGTGGCTCTAGAGCCGCATGCAGCTCTTTAGCGCCGCCCTAGTGGCTCTTTGGAGCTTTTTCAAAAAAAATTTATGAACAATAGAAAGAGATGAGGGTAAAAAAAATATATCTTTTGCAAAACTAGCTAAAAAAGTTACCATGCTAATTGTATCATGCTAGCAAGCTAATGTGAGCATAATAATAGTTAGCTTGTGTAACATACCAAGTTATATGACTCCAAGGTGTATGACAATGGAATTAGAGAAAAAAAAGTACAACTATCCAAAAAAAGTTAGCACTTAAATGTTAGCATGCTAAATTTAGCACGCTAACAGTTGGCAAGTGTCACACACCAAGCTACATGTCTCCGGGGTAAACAACTGCAAAATTAGCTCAAATAGCTAGCACTTTAATGTTTGCATGCCAACATGCTAACGTAAACACGCATACAGTTAGCATGTTTAATTTGTCCACCCTCACTGGTTTAAATGTGTTTGGCTGCGGAATTAGAAGAAAAAAGACCCCATAAAGTTAGCTAAAAAAAGTTAGCGCTCTAATGTTAGCATGCTAAATTTAGCACGTTAACAGTTAACAAGTGTCACATACCAAGTTATATGACTCTAAGGGAAACGGTTGCAAATTAGATCAAAAAGCTAACACTTAGCTGACGTAAACACACATACAGTTAGCATTTTTCATACAGCAAGTTATATGACCAAAAGGTGTATGGCTGCGGAATTAGAGAAAAAACCCCCGTAAAGTTAGCGCTCTAATGTTAGTATGCTAAATTTAGCATGCTAACCGTTAACAAGTGTCACATACCAAGTTATATGACTCTGGGCTAAACAGTTGCAAAATTAGCTAAAAAAAATGGCCTGCTAATTTTATCATGCTAGCAAGCTAACTGAGCATCATAATAATTAGCTTGTGTAACATACCAAGTTATATGACTCTAATGTATATGGCAATGGAATTAGAGGAAAAAAAGTACAATTATTAAAAAAAAAAGTTAGCACTCAAAAGTTTGCATGCTAACAAGATCATGCTAACCGTTAGCAAGTGTCACATGCCAGGTTATATGACGCAAGGGTAAACAGTTGCAATATTAGCTCAAAAAGCTAACACTTTAATGTTAGCATGCTAACATGCTAACGTAAACGCGCAGGCAGTCAGCATGTTTTATATATCAAGTTATATGACCGTAAGGTGTATGGCTGCGGAATTAGAGAAACATTTTTTTAAAGTTAGCTACAAAAAAGTTAGCGCTATAATGTTAGCCTGCTAAATTTAGCACGCTAACACTTAACAAGTGTTACATATCAGCCGAGCGGTAAAGCTCGGCTGGTAGAGTGGCCGTGCCAGCAACTTGAGGGTTCCAGGTTCGATCCCCGCTTCCGCCATCCTAGTCACTGCCGTTGTGTCCATGGGCAAGACACTTTACCCACCTGCTCCCAGTGCCACCTTCACTGGTTTAAATGTAAACATTAGATTGTGAGTTTCACTATGTAAAGCGCTTTGAGTCACTACAGAAAAAGCGCTATATAAATATGAATCACTTCACTTCACTTCACCAAGTTACATGTCTCTGCAAAATTAGCTCAAAAAGCTAGCACTTAAATGTTAATATGTTAGCATGCTAACGTAAACACGCATACAGTTAGCATGTTTCATACGTCAAGTTATTTGACCGTAAGGAGTTTGGCTGCGGAATTAGAAAAAAAAACCTTTAAGTTAGTTACAAAAAAAGTTAGCGCTATAATGTTAGCCTGCTAAATTTAGCACGCTAACACTTAACAAGTGTCACATGAGTTACAAGTTACATGTCTCAGGGGTAAACGGCTGCAAAATTAGCTCAAAAGGCTAGCACTTAAATGTTAGCATGCTAACACGCTAATGTAAACACGCATACAGTCAGCATGCATCTTAGCATGCTGAATTTAGCACGCTAACATTTAGTGTCACATACCAAGACACACGTCTCCGGGGTAAACGGCTGCAAAATTATTTCAAAAAGCAATCAGTTTAATGTTAGCATGCTAACATGCTAACGTAAACACGCATACAGTCACCATGTTTCATATATCAAGTTATATGACTGTAAGGTGTATGGCTGCAGAATTAGAGACAAAAACCCTGTAAAGTTAGCGCTATAATGTTAGCGTGCTAAATTTAGCACGCTAAATCTAGCTTGTGTCACATACCAAGTTACGGCTACAAAATTAGCACTTTCATGGATAAATGTCTGCTGTTTGGATATTATTTTAAGGACCTCGTCATGTTATTATTAATTATAAGAGTGTATAACAACATCCACATGAGACTAAAAATGCAAGATTAAAAAAAAAATAAAAATCTTGGACCCACTTAAAACATGGCGTTGACCCATCAGGTGACAATCGCTGATTTAAAGACTTACTGAAAGCCACTACTACCGACCACGCAGTCTGATAGTTTATATATCAATGATGAAATATTAACATTGCAACACATGCCGATACGGCCTTTTTAGTTTACTAAATTACAATTTTAAATTTCCCGCAGAGTTTCTTGTTGAAAACGTCGCGGAATGATGACGCGTATTATGACACGTTTTTGTAACGTCTGGGGTTGTAGCGGACATATTAGCCCAGCACCACACACGGCTAAAAGTCGTGTCTTTTCATCGCATAATTACACAGTATTTTGGACATCTGTGTTGCTGAATCTTGTGCAATTTGTTCAATTAATAATGGAGACGTCAAAGAAGAATGCTGTTGGTGGAAAGCGGTGGATTGTAGCTGCCTTTAGCGCCGAAACACAGCCGGTGTTTCTTTGTTAGTTGTGAAGCTTTAACACAGAGTGGTTAAGCGAACATGTTTTTCTACGTCAACCAGCAAGTTTTTGGATGGGAAAATTGTGATATTAAGTCGGCTCTTACCGGAGACTTCAGTGGTTTATGGGACCTCATCCTGCAGCTCAAAAAGGCAGCTGTGATCTTGGCTCCTCGGCTTCTCTCAGAGACACTGGCGTTCAACGCAGCCATCCGACTGTCAGGTATGAATTTACAATCTCATTAAAACACTATTAAAACAATAAGCAGATAAGGGATCTTCCAGAATTATCCTAATAAATGTGTTTAATTACATAACGGGACGGCGTGGCGCAGTGGGAGAGTGGCCGTGCGCAACCCGAGTGTCACTGGTTCAAATCCCACCTAGAACCAACCTCGTCATGTCCGTTGTGTCCTGAGCAAGACACTTCACCCTTGCTCCTGATGGGTGCTGGTTGGCGCCTTGCATGGCAGCTCCCTCCATCAGTGTGTGAATGTGTGTGTGAATGGGTAAATGTGGAAGTAGTGTCAAAGCGCTTTGAGTACCTTGAAGGTAGAAAAGCGCTATACAAGTACAACCCATTTATCATTTATCATCTGAAACGCCGCCTGGAGCCGTCACCTTTTTTTTTCTAGTACTTCACTCTAAACGTCCTCATCCGCGTATCTTTCATCCTCGCTCAAATTAATGGGAAAATCGTCGCTTTCTCGGTCCGAATCGCTCTCGCTGCTGGTGGCCATGATTGTAAACAATGTGAGGATGTGAGTAGCTCCACAACCCGTGACATCACGCGCACATCGTCTGCTACTTCCGGCACAGGCAAAGATTTTTTATTAGCGACCAAAAGTTGCGAACTTTATCGTGGATGTTCTCTGCTAAATCCTTTCAGCAAAAATATGGCAATCTTGCGAAATCATCAAGTATGACACATAAAATTTACCTGCTATCCCAGTTTAAATAAGAAAATCTCATTTCAGTAGGCCTTTAAAGCATCAATACGTTACAAGTGTGAGTAAATAGTTGACATTTTTACACAAAATCAGCGTGTAGTCTCTGGTTTGGAATAGGCAGATGTCTCTTGTTGCCTTGGTAACTAACTCACTTGTGTGCGTGAGTGACAGGAAGAAAAGCTCTGACTCCCTTGAAGCCACCTGTGTGCATATATAAATCTCTAGTGCTTAAATGGATGTTGTCTTGGAGTGTATTCAAGGTGGATGGTATTCAGCCGCGGAAGTCCTGAAGTGCAACTTTTGACAAACCCGAACAAATCAAAGTTCTCTTCCACAAAAACCACCAAACACGGCGCCTCGCCTCCCCTGCAGTAACCGAGGGTAATGGCCATTTCGCCGATGAGGGGAGACGCCGCTGTTTGACATTTCCTTGCTCCCATCAGCCCGCGTCCTCTAATTGCTCCCGCAGGGACCAATCCCGCGGTTCCACCTAAACGGCTGAAGTGCACGGCGGTGGGCTCGCGGAGCGAAATGGATGTTTAACGTTGCATCCTCGCAGGCGCCTCGGTTCACACGTCCCGGAATCCGCTCGTCAGCGCGGGGGATGTGCGTGCAGGGAGGTCGGGGAGGGCGGGGAGAGTTGAAATCCCTGCAATGAAAGTATACACATAATTAGGTTTGTCAGGAAACAAACACAATACACCAGGGGTGTCCAAACTTTTTCCACTTATTCAGTATTATTATTTGTATTATTTTTCAAGTTTTAAATCTCTAGATCAACATTAGGTCATTCTGTCAATAGAACATGTATAAAGATTTAAGTTGTATGCTCTTTTTGTCAAAGAGAACCCTGTATTTTATGGAAAAAACACAAAATATGCAATATTTTCAACCAATAAAATTGAATATTTGAGATTATATAATAATTGGAGCCTTAAAAAAGGTCAATAACTCATAACACCATTGATTTTAATGCATTATTATTTTTTGAACAATGACACTTAAAAACAAATCACACTAAAATTATTGAGGTTCTAAAAGGGTCCTACTCATTAAAGTGTTAAAAAATTAATTATATATATTTTTTTTACAGTTTACTTTTAACATAATGATTTCAATATCTTTTTTGGGTTTTTTTTTCGGCCCTTATATATAAAAAAAAAAAAAAAAAAGCTCAATTTTTTATATGGCAAACACAAAAAATGCATAATTTTCCCCAAAAATATATCAAAGTGGAATATTTAATGTAACATTATTATTTGTTTTATTTTTCCAATTTTAAATCTCTAGATCAACATTAGGTCATTCTGTCAATATAAAATTTTTAAAGATTTATGTTGAATGCTGTTTTTGTCAAAGAAAACCGTTTTTTATGGAAAAAACACAAAATATACAATATTTTCACCCAATAAAATTTTTAAGTGGAATATTTGAGATTATACAATAATTGGAGCCTTAAAAAGGTCAATAACTCATAACACCATTGATTTTAATTCATTATTATTTTTTGAGCAATGACCCTTAAAAACAAATCACACCAAAATGTTGTGGATCCAAAAGTGTCCTACTCATTAAAGTGTTAAAAAATTAATTATATATATATCTTTTTAATGTTTACTTTTAACATAATAATCTCGAGATCATCTTCAGATATATCCGTTAATTGTAAGTTGTAATGTTGTTTATGTATTTATTTGTTTTTTTTTTCCGCCCTTATATAAAAAAAAAAACAAACAAAAAAAAAAAACAGCTCCATTTTTTATATGGCAAACACAAAAAATGCATAATTTCCCCCCAAAATATCTCAAAGTGAATATTTAATGTAACGTTATTATTTGTATTATTTTTCAAGTTTTAAATCTCAAGATCAACATTAGGTCATTCTGTCAATATACAATTTTTAAAGATTTATGTTGAATGCTGTTTTTGTCAAAGAAAACCGTTTTTTATGGAAAAAACACAAAATATGCAATAT
The DNA here is from genome assembly GCF_033978795.1 of Nerophis ophidion. NCBI lineage: Eukaryota > Metazoa > Chordata > Actinopteri > Syngnathiformes > Syngnathidae > Nerophis > Nerophis ophidion. The sequence continues at coordinate 5,042,026 of NC_084612.1, forward strand.
TTTCACCCAATAAAATTTTTAAGTGGAATATTTGAGATTATACAATAATTGGAGCCTTAAAAAAGGTCAATAACTCATAACACCATTGATTTTAATGCATTATTATTTTTTGAACAATGACACTTAAAAACAAATCACACTAAAATTATTGAGGTACTAAAAGGGTCCTACTCATTAAAGTGTTAAAAAATTAATTATATATATTTTTTTTACAGTTTACTTTTAATATAATAATTTCAATATCTTTTTTGGGGTTTTTTTTCGGCCCTTATATAAAAAAAAAAAAAAAAACAGCTCCATTTTTTATATGGCAAACACAAAAAATGCATAATTTTCCCCAAAAATATATCAAAGTGGAATATTTAATGTAACATTATTATTTGTTTTATTTTTCAAATTTTAAATCTCTAGATCAACATTAGGTCATTGTGTCAACATAAAATTTTTAAAGATTTATGTTGAATGCTGTTTTTGTCAAAGAAAACCGTTTTTTATGGAAAAAACACAAAATATACAATATTTTCACCCAATAAAATTTTTAAGTGGAATATTTGAGATTATACAATAATTGGAGCCTTAAAAAGGTCAATAACTCATAACACCATGGATTTTAATTCATTATTATTTTTTGAGCAATGACCCTTAAAAACAAATCACACCAAAATGTTGTGGATCCAAAAGTGTCCTACTCATTAAAGTGTTAAAAAATTAATTATATATACATTTTTTTAATGTTTACTTTTAACATAATAATCTCGAGATCATCTTCAGATATATCCGTTAATTGTAAGTTGTATTGTTGTTTATGTATTTATTTGGTTTTTTTTTTCCGCCCTTATATAAAAAAAAAAAACAAACAAAAAAAAAAACGGCTCCATTTTTTATATGGCAAACACAAAAAATGCATAATTTCCCCCCAAAATATCTCAAAGTGAATATTTAATGTAACGTTATTATTTGTATTATTTTTCAAGTTTTAAATCTCAAGATCAACATTAGGTCATTCTGTCAATAGAACATTTTTAAAGATTTATGTTGAATGCTCTTTTTGTCAGAGAAAACCCAGTTTTTTATGGAAAAAACACAAAATATGCAATATTTTCACCCAATAAAATTTTTAAGTGGAATATTGGCGATTATACAATAATTGGAGCCTTAAAAAGGTCAATAACCCATAACACCATTGATTTTAATTCATTATTATTTTTTGAGCAATGAGCCTTAAAAACGAATCACACCAAAATTCATTAAAGTGTTAAAAAATTAATTATATATATATTTTTTACTGTTTACTTTTAACATAATAATCTCGAGATCATCTTCAGATCTATAAGTTGTATTGTTGTTTATGTTTTTTGTTTGTTCGTTTTCAGCCCTTATTTAAAAAAAAAAAAACACAAAAAAACACAAAATAGCTAATTTTTTTGTACGGCAAACACAAAAAATTTCCCCCAAAATATCTTAAAGTGGAATATTTAATGTGACGTTATTGGAGCCTTAAATAGGTCTATAATTCATAATGACATTGCTTTTGATTCATTATTATGTTTTAAAGAAAGAAACAGCCTGCATGGCAACTTTGTGAGTCGAGTAAACATTGCAACATTTTTTTGTTACAATTCACCTGTTTGCTCCTTTATACCACCTTTTATATTTTTTATTTTTTCAATTGTATTTTTCAAATGTGCCGTGGGACCTGCGGTCCACACTTTGGACACCCCTGCAATACACAGTACAGTAGCACCTAGTGTTGTTCCGATACCAATATTTTGGTACTGGTACCAAAATTATTTTGATTCTTTTCGATACTTTTCTAAATAAAGGGTACCACAAAAATGGCATTATTGGCTTTATTTCAATAAACAAATCATAGAGTCCATTAAACACTTCTTTCTTTTTCCAAGTATTGTCCTTAAATATATTAGTGAACAAACAAGACCATTCATCCATCCATTTTCTACCGCTTGTTCCTTTAGGAACATTTCTCAACGAGCTATTGCAAGGAATTTAGGTATTTCACCATCTACGGTCTGCGATATCATCAAAAAGGTTCAGAGTGTCTGGAGAAATCACTGCACAAACGCGATGATTTTACGGACCTTCAATCCCTCAGGCGGTATTGCATCCAAAAAGCGACTTCAGTGTGTGAAGGATATCACCACATGGGTTCAGGAACACTTCATAAAACCACTGTCAGTAACAACAGTTGGTCGCTACATCTGTAAGTGCAAGTTAAAACTCTACTATGCAAAGCCAAAGCCATTTATCAACAACACCCAGAAAGGCCGCCGGCTTCTCTGGGCCTGAATTCATCTACAAACCCCGTTTCCATATGAGTTGGGAAATTGTGTTAGATGTAAATATAAACGGAATACAATGATTTGCAAATCATTTTCAACCCATATTCAGTTGAATATGCTACAAAGACAACATATTTGATGTTCAAACTGATCATTTTTTTTATTTTTTTTTACAAATAATCATTTACTTTAGAATTTGATGCCAGCAACACGTGACACAGAAGTTGGGAAAGGTGGCAATAAATACTGATAAAGTTGAGGAATGCTCATCAAACATTTATTTGGAACATCCCACAGGTGTGCAGGCTAATTGGGAACAGGTGGGTGCCATGATTGGACATGAAAACAGCTTCCAAAAAATACTCAGTCTTTCACAAGAAAGGATGGGGCGAGGTACACCCCTTTATCCACAAATGCGAGAGCAAATAGTCAAACAGTTTAAGAACAACGTTTCTCAATGTGCAGTTGCAAGAAATTTAGGGATTTCAACATCTACGGTCCATAATATCATCAAAAGATTCAGAGAATCTGGAGAAATCACTCCACGTAAGCGGCATGGCCGGAAACCAACATTGAATGACCATGACCTTCGATCCGTCAGACGGCACTGTATCAAAAACCGACATTAATCTCTAAAGGATATCACCACATGGGCTCAGGAACACTTCAGAAAACCACTATCAGTAACGACAGTTGGTCGCTACATCTGTAAGTGCAAGTTAAAACTCTACTATGCAAAGCCAAAGCCATTTATCAACAACACCCAGAAAGGCCGCCGGCTTCTCTGGGCCTGAGTTCATCTAAGATGGAATGATGCAAAGTGGAAAAGTGTTCTGTGGTCTGACGAGTCCACATTTCAAATTTGTTTTTGGAAACTGCGGATGTCGTGTTCTGCGGACCAAAGAGGAAAAGAACCATCCGGATTGTTATAGGCGCAAAGTTCAAAAGCCAGCATCTGTGATGATATGGGGGTGTATTAGTGCCCAAGGCATGGGTAACTTACACATCTGTGAAGGCAACATTAATGCTGAAAGGTCCATACAGGTTTTGGAAAAACATATGTTGCCTTACAAGCAACATCATCATGGACGCCCCTGCTTATTTCAGCAAGACAATGCCAAGCCTTGTGTTACAACAGCGTGGATTTATAGTAAAATCAATCAATCAATCAATGTTTATTTATATAGCCCCAAATCACAAATGTCTCAAAGGACTGCACAAATCATTACGACTACAACATCCTCGGAAGAACCCACAAAAGGGCAAGGAAAACTCACCCCCAGTGGGCCGGGAGAATTCACATTCAGTGGGACGCCAGTGACAATGCTGACTATGAGAAACCTTGGAGAGGACCTCAGATGTGGGCAACCCCCCCCTCTAGGGGACCGAAAGCAATGGATGTCGAGCGGGTCTAACATGATACTGTGAAAGTTCAATCCATAGTGGCTCCAAGATAGCAGTGAGAGTCCCGTCCACAGGAAACCATCTCAAGCGGATCAGCAGCGTAGAGATGTCCCCAACCGATACAGGCGAGCGGTCCATCCTGGGTCCCGACGAGCGGTCCATCCTGGGTCTCGACTCTGGACAGTCAGTACTTCATCCATGGTCATCGGACCGGACCCCCTCCACAAGGGAGGGGGGGACATAGGAGAAAGAAAAGAAGCGGCAGATCAACTGGTCTAAAAAGGAGGTCTATTTAAAGGCTAGAGTATACAGATGAGTTTTAAGATGAGACTTAAATGCTTCTACTGAGGTAGCATCTCGAACCAGAGTACTGGAGCCCGAACGGAAAACGCTCTATAGCCCGCAGACTTTTTTTGAGCTCTAGGAATCACTAATAAGCCGGAGTCTTTTGAACGCAGATTTCTTGCCGGGACATATGGTACAATACAATCGGCAAGATAGGATGGAGCTAGACCGTGTAGTATTTTATACGTAAGTAGTAAAACCTTAAAGTCACATCTTAAGTGCACAGGAAGCCAGTGCAGGTGAGCCAGTACAGGTGTAATGTGATCAAACTTTCTTGTTCTTGTCAAAAGTCTAGCGGCCGCATTTTGTAACAACTGTAATCTTTTAATGCTAGACATGGGGAGACCCGAAAATAATACGTTACAGTAATCGAGACGAGACGTAACAAACGCATGGATAATGATCTCGGCGTCTTTAGTGGACAAAATGGAGCGAATTTTAGCGATATTACGGAGATGAAAGAAGGCCGTTTTAGTAACGCTTTTAATGTGTGACTCAAAGGAGAGAGTTGGGTCGAAGATAATACCCAGATTTTTTACAGAGTCACCTTGTTTTATTATTTGGTTGTCAAATGTTAAAGTTGTATTATTAAATAGAGGTCGGTGTCTAGCAGGACCGATAATCAGCATTTCCGTTTTTTTGGCATTAAGTTGCAAAAAGTTAGCGGACATCCATTGTTTAATTTCATTAAGACACGCTTCCAACTGACTACAGTCCGGCGTGTTGGTCAGCTTTAGGGGCATGTAGAGTTGGGTGTCATCAGCATAACAGTGAAAGCTAATACCGTATTTGCGGTACTGAGAGTGCGGGTACTGGACTGGGATTTGTAGATCAAATGTGACACACCAACTTATAATACACACGATTCCATAGTTTGCAGGTGTTTTTAAGATATGTACGGGCTGGGAACTCGACATGCCTCTGTTGCAAACAGACTTGCTCAGACGGCAATCATTTACGAATTGTGACCATTGCGCTAAAAGCTCACTCTTATACGTTTTTCGGACATCAGAACTGTTCCGACATGTTGAGGAATTCAACCAGATTTATTTGGTTTGTTTAATTAATTAACACTGCTAAGAGCCGAACCCAGGTAAACTATGGTTGTGTACGACTTTAATGTTACGTGTACTGTGCTGGTTGTAGAACTGTATCACACTGAGAGCTGTTCCTAATATTTTGGTGACCCAATTTCCGCGGTGTAATCGCAAACATGTCTGCAGAGGTGCTAATAGTATCACCTCCCCCGCAAGTTCGCTCAAACTTTATAGTTGTTGCTTTTAATTGTTTTGTAGCAGCTCTTATTATCGCCGTGGCAACTCTAAGCCTATTTTGCAAAATATGATGGACGCTGAACTGTACACACATTTGAGGTGTGGCACAAACTCCAAAACCCAAAACCAGTGAAGTTGGCACGTTGTGTAAATCGTATATAAAACAGAATATAATGATTTTCAACTCATATTTAGTTGAATAGACTGCAAAGACAAGATACTTTAACGTTTAAACTGGTAAACTTTGTTATTTTTTGCAAATATTAGCTCATTTGGAATTTGATGCCTGCAACATGTTTCCAAAAAGCTGGCACAAGTGGCAAAAAAGACTGAGAAAGTTGAGGAATGCTCATCAAACACTTATTTGGACCATCCCACAGGTGAACAGGCTAATTGGAAACAGGTGGTTGACATGATTTAAATGATGAAAAGCAACTTCCATGAAATGCTCAGTAATTCACAACCAAGGATGGGGCGAGGGTCACCACTTTGTGAACAAATGTGTGAGCAAATTCTCCAACATTTTAAGAACATTTCTCAACGAGCTATTGCAAGGAATTTAAGGATTTCACCATTTACGGTCCGTAGTATCATCAAAAGGTTCAGAGAATCTGGACAAATAACTCCACGTAAGCGGCAAAGCCCGTGACCTTGGATCCCTCAGGCGGTACTGCATCAAAAAGCGACTTCAGTGTGTGAAGGATATCACCACATGGGCTCAGGAACACTTCGGAAAACCACTGTCTGTAAATACAGTTTGTCGCTACATCTGTAAGTAAAAGTTACAACTTTACTATTCAAAGCGAAAGCCGTTTCTCAACAATACCCAGAAACGCTGCCGGAGCTTTTTTAAAATGGACTGATGCAAATTTCGATTTATTTTTTTTAAACTGCGGACGTCGTGTCCTCCGGACTAAAGAGGAAAAGAACCATCCCGACTGTTATAGGCACAATGTTCAAAAAACAGCGTCTGTGATGGTATGGGGGTGTATTAGTGCCCAAGGCGTGGGTAACTTACACATCTGTGAAGGCACCATTAAAGCTGAAAGGTCCGTACAGGTTTTGGAGCAACATATGTTGCCATCCAAGCAACATCTTTTTCATGGACGCCCCTGCTTATTTCAGCAAGACAATGCCAAGCTATGTGATACAACAGTGTGGGTTCATAGTAAAAGAGTGCGGGTACGAGACTGGCCTCCCTGTAGTCCAGACCTGTCTCCCATCGAAAATATTTGGCACATTATAAAGCGTCAAATACTACAATGGAGAGACTTAAGCTGTACATCAAGCAAGAATGGGAAAGAATTCCACCTGAAAAGCTTCAAAAATTGGTCTCCTCAGTTCCCAAACGTTTACTGAGTGTTGTTAAAAGGAAAGGCCATGTAACACAGTGGTAAAAATGCCCCCGTGCCAACTTTTTTGCGATGTGTTGCTGCCATTAAATTCCATGTAGATGATCATTATCCTGGCCTCACTCCATTGGCTCCCTGTCCGTCACCATCCATCCATCCATTTTCTACCGCTTATTCCCTTTCGGGGTCGCGGGGGGCACTGGCGCCTATCTCAGCTACAATCGGGCGGAAGGCGGGGTACACCCTGGACAAGTCGCCACCTCATCACAGGGCCAACACAGATAGACAGACAACATTCACACTCACATTCACACACTAGGGCCAATTTAGGTGCATGTCTTTGGAGGTGGGAGGAAGCCGGAGTACCCGGAGGGAACCCACGCATTCACGGGGAGGACATGCAAACTCCACATAGAAAGATCCTCAGCCTGGAATTGAACCCAGGACTGCAGGAACTTCGTATTGTGAGGCAGATGCACTAACCCCTCTGCCACCGTGAAGCCTTTCCGTCACCACATTGATCGTAAATTACTTTTAATTGTTTTTAAATCCCTAATTGGTCTGGCCCCACAATACCTGACCGAGCTACTGCATCATCATACCTCGTCTAGAGCCCTAAGGTCAACTGACCAACTGCTGTTGGCGGTCTAGTGATCCAGGCTAAAGAGCCTTTTCCGTTGCCGCCCCTAAACTCTGGAACGGCCTTCCTCTCCACATTAGGTCAGCCCAGAGCCTGGGGGTTTTCAAAACCCTTCTTGAGATCTACCTCTTCTCGCTGGCCTTTGACCTGAGCTGAGTATGCCCACTAAGCCACCATTTTCTAGTCCTACCCCCCCTCTGCCCCTTCGCTTTAGTTTTATTTTTTATATTTTTCGCACTTTTTATTACTGTGATTTTTATTTTGTAATTTTTTTTTTTACTTTTTATTCGACCCCTCTTACCGTATTGCTTTTTGCACAATTTTATTCAGCTCATTCTTTGTTTATGTTCTTTGTTTATTTTCTATTTCTGTTGCTCTATGCTTTTTTTTTTATCAATCAATCAATCAATGTTTATTTATATAGCCCCAAATCACAAATGTCTCAAAGGACTGCACAAATCATTACGACTACAACATCCTCGGAAGAACCCACAAAAGGGCAAGGAAAACTCACACCCAGGGGGCAGGGAGAATTCACATTCAGTGGGACGCCAGTGACAATGCTGACTATGAGAAACCTTGGAGAGGACCTCAGATGTGGGCAACCCCCCCCCTCTAGGGGACCGAAAGCAATGGATGTCGAGCGGGTCTAACATGATACTGTGAAAGTTCAATCCATAGTGGCTCCAAGACAGCAGTGAGAGTCCCGTCCACAGGAAACCATCTCAAGCGGATCAGCAGCGTAGAGATGTCCCCAACCGATACAGGCGAGCGGTCCATCCTGGGTCTCGACTCTGGACAGTCAGTACTTCATCCATGGTCATCGGACCAGACCCCCTCCACAAGGGAGGGGGGGACATAGGAGAAAGAAAAGAAGCGGCAGATCAACTGGTCTAAAAAGGAGGTCTATTTAAAGGCTAGAGTATACAGATGAGTTTTAAGATGAGACTTAAATGCTTCTACTTAAATGCTTCTAACCTGTAAAGCACTTTGGTTCAATTTAAAAGTTGTTGTAAACGTGCTGTGTAAATAAAATTGACTTGACTTGACTATTTGCGGGCTTCACGGTGGCAGAGGGGTTAGTGCGTCTGCCTCGCAATACGAAGGTCCTGCAGTCCTGGGTTCAAATCCAGGCTCGGGATCTTTCTGTGTGGAGTTTGCATGTTCTCCCCGTGACTGCGTGGGTTCCCTCCGGGTACTCCGGCTTCCTCCCACTTCCAAAGACATGCACCTGGGGATAGGTTGATTGGCAACACTAAATTGGCCCTAGTGTGTGAATGTGAGTGTGAATGTTGTCTGTCTATCTGTGTTGGCCCTGCGATGAGGTGGTGACTTGTCCAGGGTGTACCCCGCCTCCCGCCCGATTGTAGCTGAGATAGGCACCAGCGCCCCCCGCGACCCCGAAAGGGAATACGCGGTAGAAAAGGGATGGATGGATGGATGGATGACTATTTGCAAAAATAAGATTTTGTTTCTCAGTTCGAACATTCAGAACTGAGAAACTAATTGCAGTCTATTCAATTGAATATAAGTTGAAAATTATATTCAAATCATTATATTCTGTTTTTTTTTTCACCATTTACACAACATGCCGACTTCACTGGCTTCTGGTTTTGTATTTTATTGCGTCGAATTATAATCAAGTTTTTTGGAGCTGTTATGCGATTAGATTAGATCTTTAATAACATTCTGTGTTTTTATCCATCCTCAGGTGTGGTCTGCAATACAAACAAAGAAGTGCACACCGTAAATGAACGTTTGATCCTTTTATGAGTGGAAACAGAGGGACTTCCAAGCGAACACAACGCCGAGGCCTCGTCAGGTGAATTCTATTCCCTGCCTTCTTTGAGTAGAAACAGCAGCAAATAAAAAGTACAAAGTGTAGACCTCTTGTTACTTCGGGTTTGATGCCAGACCTCCTGGGAAGCCGCCATGCTGCCTTGTTTACATGTGCAGCGGGAAGCAAAGGAAGGGAAATACATGGAGAAAAAAAATAAATTAAAAAAAGCGACAGGTGATATAAGAGTCGTTGGCAGACTCTAATGAGAGCTGAAAGAGAGCTAATCTAATTAAGCTCGTCCTAGTCCTGCTCTGGGTTTGTTGACGCCGCTCTCGGCTGTTACGTAACATCGCTTTGTTGCCTTCCTCGGAATACTCTCCATGTTTGTTTTGTTTGCGCAGGGAAGACAAGAAAAGCTTCCTTCGAAATCACACTTTTTTTTTTTTTCCCCCTCTCCTTTCATCCGCTTTGATTCGGCAAGCGCCGACAAGGAGCACTAAGTGATTTAGAAACCACGCCGTGGATATTTGGAAATTACTTTAACACAGCGAATAAACGTTAAAATAAAAAAACATTCTTTGAAGCATTTAAGTCTCATCTTAAAACTCATCTGTATACTCTAGCCTTTAAATAGACCTCCTTTTTAGACCAGTTGATCTGCCGCTTCTTTTCTTTCTCCTATGTCCCCCCCTCCCTTGTGGAGGGGGTCCGGTCCGATGACCATGGATGAAGTACTGACTGTCCAGAGTCGAGACCCAGGATGGACCGCTCGTCGGGACCCAGGATGGACCGCTCGCCTGTATCGGTTGGGGACATCTCTACGCTGCTGATCCGCTTGAGATGGTTTCCTGTGGACGGGACTCTCACTGCTGTGTTGGAGCCACTATGGATTGAACTTTCACAGTATCATGTTAGACCCGCTCGACATCCATTGCTTTCGGTCCCCTAGAGGGGGGGGGTTGCCCACATCTGAGGTCCTCTCCAAGGTTTCTCATAGTCAGCATTGTCACTGGCGTCCCACTGAATGTGAATTCTCCCTGCCCACTGGGTGTGAGTTTTCCTTGCCCTTTTGTGGGTTCTTCCGAGGATGTTGTAGTCGTAATGATTTGTGCAGTCCTTTGAGACGTTTGTGATTTGGGGCTATATAAATAAACATTGATTGATTGATTGAGTGTGTAACTCACGGTTTTGATTTTGTTTGCCTACACGCTCGTGTTGTGTTCACACTTGCGGGAAAATGCATACTTTCCATATTGCTACGAATATTAAATAAAGGGGCGTAGCGGCTCAGATTTTAGGTTGTCCTGAAGAATTTGGAGGTAATCCTCATTTTTCATTTTCCCATTTACTCTCTGTAAAGCACCAGTTCCATTGGCAGCAATACAGGCCCGTAGCATAATACTACCACCACCATGCTTGACGGTAGGGATGGTGTTCCTGGGATTAAAAGCCTCACCTTTTCTCCTGCAAACATATTGCTGGGTATTGTGGCCAAACAAATAAATTGTTGTTTTATTCGATATTACATGTACAAAGATAAATTCATAAAAGAACCAAACTTCATGAATGTTTTTTGTGACCAACAAGTATGTGCTCCAATCACTCTGTCACAAAAAAATAAGAGTTGTAGAAATTATTGGAAACTAAAGACAGCCATGACATTACGGTCTTTATAAGTGTACGTAAACTTTTGATCGTGACTGTATGTATAGATTTATGTATTTATATCAGGGGTCGGCAACCTTTACCACTTAAAGAGCCCTTGTGTCCCATCCATCCATCCATTTTCTACCGCCTATTCCCTTTCGGGGTCACGGGGGGCGCTGGCGCCTATCTCAGCTACAATCGGGCGGAAGGCGGGGTACACCCTGGACAAGCCGCCACCTCATCGCAGGGCCAACACAGATAGACAGACAACATTCGCAGACAACTTTAAATAGACTCCCTTTTTAGACCAGTTGATCTGCCGTTTCTTTTCTTTTTCTTCTATGTCCCACTCTCCTTTGTGGAGGGAGTCCGGTCCGATCCGGTGGCCATGTACTGCTCGCCTGTGTATCGGCTGGGGACATCTCTGCGCTGCTGATCAGCCTCCGCTTGGGATGGTTTCCTGCTGGCTCCGCTGTGAACGGGACTCTCGCTGCTGTGTTGGATCCGCTTTGGACTGGACTTTCGCGACTGTGTTGGATCCATTATGGATTGATCTTTCACAGTATCATGTTCTCATATGTTCTCATAGTCATCAGTATCATCAGTATCACAGTATCATGTTCTCATAGTCATCATTGTCACCGACGTCCCACTGGGTCATTATCGTCACCGGTGTCCCACTGGGTGTGAATTTTCCTTGCCCTTATGTGGGCCTACCGAGGATGTCGTAGTGGTTTGTGCAGCCCTTTGAGACACTAGTGATTTAGGGCTATATAAGTAAACATTGATTGATTGATTGATGATTGATTCACACTCACATTCACACACTAGGGCCAATTTAGTGTTGCCAATCAACCTATCCCCAGGTGCATGTTTTTGGAAGTGGGAGGAAGCCGGAGTACCCGGAGGGAACCCACGCAGTCACGAGGAGAACATGCAAACTCCACACAGAAAGTTCCCGAGCCTGGATTTGAACCCAGGACTGCAGGAACTTCGTATTGTGAGGCAGACGCACTAACCCCTCTTCCACCGTGAAGCCGTCCCGTTTCACAAAATACAGAAGACATTGGGAGCCGCAACCATTCTCGCGAATATCTGCTGACGGTCACCCAGATAACAATAATAAGGGCGTGCTATGAAGCCACTGCCTTTGACACCTTCTACAACATGTACAAACATCTTGCCAGTCCAGCAACATGTTGTATGTGGTTTCCGCAGAGGCACGTACACGACTGCCGGCATAGTTGTTCAACAGCCATACAGGTCACACTGAAGGTTGTGATATAAACAACTTTAACACTCTTACTAATATGCGCCACACTGTGAACCCACACCAAACAAGAATGACAAACACATTTTACAGTACATCCGCACTGTAACACATTATAAACGCAACATAACAATTACCCCGAATCCCATGCATCCATGACTCTTCCAGGCCATATTATACACCCCGTTAGCACCAAACCCCGCCCACCCCCCTCAGTGCGTTGGTTGAGGTGGGCGGGGTTGGGAGTGCGCGGGTTGCGTTTATGTTGTGTTACTGTGAGGATGTTCTCCGGAAATGTGTTTGTCATTCTTGTTTTGGTGTGGGTTCACAGTGTGGCGCATATTAGAAAGCGTGTTAAAGTTGTTTATATCACAACCTTCAGTGTAACCTGTACGGCTGTTGACACAGTATGCCTTGCAATCTTGTACGTGCGACGATAGATGCAGCACAATGCATGCGTCCGGTCGGCACGTGGATAGCGTGGTGTAAAGGACGTTAAAAGTAAAGCCTTCACGGCACGCCCTCTATATTGTAGTCCGAGTGAAAATCAGAGAATGTTAACCCAGGGTGATGTCCGGGAAAGGCACCAAAATCCGGAAACCCCCCGAAACAATCTAGGGGGTTGGCGATTAGGAAGCTGAGCCACATCAGAGTGGCCAAAGAGCCCCGGGTTGCCGACCCCTGATCTATATCAATATATCTATATGTGTATATGAACAAATGTATGTATATATATATATATATATATATATATATCAAGAAGGGGGACCGGAGGGTGTGTTCCAACTATCGTGGGATCACACTCCTCAGCCTTCCCGGTAAGGTTTATTCAGGTGTACTGGAGAGGAGGCTACGTCGGATAGTCGAACCTCGGATTCAGGAGGAACAGTGTGGTTTTCGTCCTGGTCGTGGAACTGTGGACCAGCTCTATACTCTCGGCAGGGTTCTTGAGGGTGCATGGGAGTTTGCCCAACCAGTCTACATGTGCTTTGTGGACTTGGAGAAGGCATTCGACCGTGTCCCTCGGGAAGTCCTGTGGGGAGTGCTCAGAGAGTATGGGGTATCGGACTGTCTTATTGTGGCGGTCCGTTCCCTGTACGATCAGTGCCAGAGCTTGGTCCGCATTGCCGGCAGTAAGTCGAACACATTTCCAGTGAGGGTTGGACTCCGCCAAGGCTGTCCTTTGTCACCGATTCTGTTCATAACTTTTATGGACAGAATTTCTAGGCGCAGTCAAGGCGTTGAGGGGTTCCGGTTTGGTGACCGCAGGATTAGGTCTGTGCTTTTTGCAGATGATGTGGTCCTGATGGCTTCATCTGACCGGGATCTTCAGCTCTCGCTGGATCGGTTCGCAGCCGAGTGTGAAGCGACCGGAATGAGAATCAGCACCTCCAAGTCCGAGTCCATGGTTCTCGCCCGGAAAAGGGTGGAGTGCCATCTCCGGGTTGGGGAGGAGACCCTGCCCCAAGTGGAGGAGTTCAATTACCTAGGAGTCTTGTTCACGAGTGGGGGAAGAGTGGATCGTGAGATCGACAGGCGGATCGGTGCGGCGTCTTCAGTAATGCGGACGTTGTACCGGTCCGTTGTGGTGAAGAAGGAGCTGAGCCGGAAGGCAAAGCTCTCAATTTACCGGTCGATCTACGTTCCCATCCTCACCTATGGTCATGAGCTTTGGGTCATGACCGAAAGGATAAGATCACGGGTACAAGCGGCCGAAATGAGTTTCCTCCGCCGTGTGGCGGGGCTCTCCCTTAGAGATAGGGTGAGAAGCTCTGCCATCCGGGAGGAACTCAAAGTAAAGCCGCTGCTCCTTCACATCGAGAGGAGCCAGATGAGGTGGTTCGGGCATCTGGTCAGGATGCCACCCGAACGCCTCCCTAGGGAGGTGTTTAGGGCACGTCCAACCGGTAGGAGGCCACGGGGAAGACCCAGGACACGTTGGGAAGACTATGTCTCCCGGCTGGCCTGGGAACGCCTCGGGATCCCCCGGGAAGAGCTAGACGAAGTGGCTGGGGAGAGGGAAGTCTGGGTTTCCCTGCTTAGGCTGTTGCCCCCGCGACCCGACCTCGGATAAGCGGAAGATGATGGATGGATGGATGGATGGATATATATATATATATATATATATATATATATATATATATATATATATATATATATATATATATATAAGGTCTATCATCCACTAAATGTATATCATTTGTATCGTATAGCACGGCAATCTGCCAACAGTTTGGTTCTTTTGTGTCGTTGATTTTTCGTCAGATTACTTTCAAACATGGGAAGCGTCCAAAAAGGCGACATCCGTAGTCCGTGACAGTATTTCATAACACAAATGTAAATCCGAGGCGTCAAACCAGCTTGCAGCAGCCGTCGTCTCACCGCCAGCGATAATTACTTTCAGAGTAATTACATCTGCCATCATTGTTGACTGTGTGTGTGTGTGTGTGTGTGAGTGTGAGTGTGTGTGTGTGTGTGAGATCGCTCGGTGTGATCAAACCTATCCGCGGAATCACCGATTGTTCCCTAATCCTGGCAGATTGGCTCCCTGTGGGGCGAAAGCAGGCATCCACACGGGTGTCCCGCACTTTCACAGCGCAATCAAACACCTCACCAGTTAGATAAGACACATCGCTCTTCAGTGCGTTACACAAAAAAAAAAACAACGACCAAAACATTCACGCTTGTCCTCCCGTGAATTGATTGTGGTGCGTGTCGGGAGGGGAATCATACACCGGTTCCCAGTGTATCAATTCAATGTCCCGAAATGTGTGGAATATTCACACGTTTTATTTTTTTAAACTGTTAAAGGGGAACATTATCACCAGACCTGAGTAAGCGTCAATATATACCTTGATGTTGCAGAAAAAAGACCATATATTTTTTTTTAACCGATTTCCGAACTCTAAATGGGTGAATTTTGGCGAATTAAACGCCTTTCTGTTTATGGCTCTTGTAGCGATGACGTCAGTACGTGACGTTGCCGAGGTAATACAGCCGCCATTTTCATTTTTTCAAACACATTGCAAACACCGGGTCTCAGCTCTGTTATTTTCTGTTTTTTCGACTATTTTTTGGAACCTTGGAGACATCATGCCTCGTCGATGTGTTGTCGGAGGGTGTAACAACACTAACAGGGAGGGATTCAAGTTGCACCACTGGCCCGAAGATGTGAAAGTGGCAAGAAATGTGCCACCAGATCTCCATCGAATGTGCCAGAGTGTCTGCACATTTTACCGGCGATGCTAAAACAGACATGGCACAGAGATGTATGGATTTCCTCCTCTCTAAGGTTCTCATAGTCATTATTGTCACCGACGTCCCACTGGGTCATTATTGTCACCGATGTCCCACTGGGTGTGAGTTTTCCTTGCCCTTATGTGGGCCTACCGAGGATGTCGTGGTGGTTTGTGCAGCCCTTTGAGACACTAGTGATTTAGGGCTATATAAGTAAACATTGATTGATTGATTGATAACCTGCAGATGCATTTGCAACGATAAAGTCAACGAAATCACAAAGGTGAGTTTTGTTGATGTTGTTGACTTATGTGGTAATCAGACATATTTGGTCGCGGCGTGACTGCCAGCTAATCGATGCTAACATACTATTTAGGCTAACTGTATGTACATTTGAAATAATATTACGTTTCCTTCCACACACATTTAACGCGAAAAAAACGGATTTAAGTTGCTCCAGTGTCACAAGATGCGAAAGTCCTGATCGTTTGGTCCGCACATTTTACCGGCGATGCTAACCCAGCTATTCGGCAATGCTATGGCTATGAATAGCATCAATAGCTTTTCGCTCAATAGCTATTCGCTCAATAGCTTCAGTTTCTTCTTCAATACTTTCGTACTCCAACCATCCGTTTCAAAACATGCGTAATCTGTTGAATCGCTTAAGCCGCTGAAATCCGAGTCTGAATCCGAGCTAATGTCGCTATATCTTGCTGTGCTATTCGCCATTGTTTGTTTACATTGGCATCACTGTGTGACGTCACAGGAAAATGGACAGTGTCTTGGCAGAGAGCGAAAAAAAGGCACTTCAAAGCTTTTTTTAGGGATATTCCGGGACCGGTAAAATTTTGAAAAAAACTTCAAAAAATACAACAAGCCACTGGGAACTGATTTTTATTGTTTTTAACCCTTTAGAAATTGTGATAATGTTCCCCTTTAAATACCACCTCCCTGGTGGCTTTTTAAGACCATGTTACCTTTTAAACTAAACAAAAATAAGTTAAAGTTAGAGCACCACTGATAGTCTCACACACACACACACACACACACACACACACTAGGTGTGGTGAAATTATCCTCTCCATTTTACCCACCCCTTGTTCCATCCCCTGGGTACTGAGGGGAGCAGTGAGCAGCAGGGGAGGCAGCGCTCGGGAAACATTTTGGTGATTTAACCCCCAATTCTAAACCTTGATGCTGAGTGTCGAGCAGGGAGTTAATGGCTCCCATTTTTTAAGTCCTTGGTATTACTCGGCCGGGGTTTGAACTCATGATCTACCGATCTCAGGGCAGACATTCTGATGCTAATCCATGTTTTTGTTATCTTTTTGTCCAAATATGAATCGATAAGAGAACCGATAAAGACGCGAATTGTAAAGCAGAATCGAAATTGGATTAGGAACCAGAAGGATCTTATCAATTCCCATGATAAGAATTGTATACTTGTATAGCACTTTTCTATCTTTAAGGTACTGAAAGCGCTTTGACGCTATTTCCACATTTACACACACATTCAGACACTGATGGCGGGAGCTGCCAAGCAAGGCCCTAACCACGACCCATCAGGAGCAAGGGTGAAATGTCTTGATCAAGGAAACAACGTATGTGACTTGGTTGGTAGAAGCTGGGGAGTGAACCAGGAACCCTGTGGTTGCTGTTACCGCCACTCTCCCAATCTCGCCACGCCGTCCCCCAATCCATTTCCCTGGGTACGTGTAGGATTGTGTACCAAGATGCGACGAATAGAGTACAGAGAAATAAAACAACTTTTGACCCTCTTTTTGATACTACAATTTTAATTAAAATAAATGGAGTAGTTTTTTCGGACTATAAGGCACACTTAAAATCCTTTAATTTTCTCAAATATCATCAGTGCACCTTATAACCCGGCGCGCCTAATGTACGGGATAATTCTGGTTATGCTTACCGACCTCGAAGCTATTTCATATGGTACATGGTGTAATAATATGTGTGACCAGGAGATGGCAGTCACACATAGGAGATATTTGTAGACTGCAAGATGACGCCAGTAAAGAACACCAACACTTTAAAGGTTCCATTGAGAATATAGAACATTACACACGGCGCACAAAAATCAGTTAAAAATGTTTTAGTACGACTTTGGTAAGCTAGGAATCAGCACCACTTGATGGATTGTCGGAGCCGTACGGCTACCGTAGTCAGACATACTGGGCTTCAACATACGGGCATTATTATGGTGTGTGTGTGTGTTAGCAAATATATTAACAGGCGTTTTGTTCCGCAATATTATGCAAAACCAACTTTTCTTACCCTCTGATGTGTATTTGGGATCTGCATGAATCCTGAAAATTTGCGCGTGTCCGCCTTTGTAGTCCGCCGTCAGTAAATTTCTTCTTTTTCTCTATCTTCTTGTCAAGGGGCACTCATCCTCCGCGTTTGCCGTTTGAAGAATATGTGAGTATTATTGTCTTTATTTGTATTGCATTTAAATAAGATTGAATTACCTTTAAATTGAATTAAATTAAATTAAATTAAATTAAATTAAATTTAATTTAATTTAATTTAATTTAATTTATATTAATTTATGCATGTTATGTTACTTATGTTCTGTTCTTTAGTAAAAAATACAATTTGACCAACTTATATTATGAACATAATGTGAGTATTATTGTGTTTATTTACATTAAATTAAAATTGAATTACATTTTTATTTAATTAGATTAAATTACATTAAATTGAATTGAATTGAATTGAATTTATGAATGTTATGCTACTTATGTTCTGTTCTTTAGTTAAAAAATAATTTGACCAATTTATATTATTAAGAATATGTGGGTATAATTGTGTTAATTTACATTTAATTAAGATTGAATTACATTTAAATTTAATTTAATTTAATTTAATTTATGAATGTTATGTTACTTATGTTCTGTTCTTCAGTTAAAAAAATTATTTGACCAACTTATGTTAGTAAGTATATGTGAGTATTATTGTGTTAATTTACATTTAATTAAGATTGAATTACATTTTAATTTATCCATCCATCCATTTTTTACCGCTTATTCTCTTTGGGGTCGCGGGGGTCGCTGGTGCCTTTCTCAGCTACAATCGGGCGGAAGGCAGGGTACACCCTGGACAAGTCGCCACCTCATCGCAGCAATTTAATTTAATTACATTTAATTTAATTTAATTTAATTTAATTTAATTTAATTTAATTTATGAATGTTATGTTACTTATGTTCTGTTCTTTAGTTAAAAAAATAATTTGACCAACTTATATTATTAAGAATATGTGAGTATTATTGTGTTTATTTGCATTTAATTAAGATTGAATTACATTTACATTTAATTTAGTTAAATTTGATTTATCCATCCGTCCATCCATTTTCTACCGCTTATTCCCTTTCGGGGTAGCGGGGGGCGCTGGCGCCTATCTCAGCTACAATTGGGCGGAAGGCGGGGTACACCCTGGACAAGTCGCCACCTCATCGCAGGGCCAACACAGATGGACAGACAACATTCACACTCACATTCACACACTAGGGACCATTTAGTGTTGCCAATCAACCTAATTTAACTTAATTTAATTTATGAATGTTATGTTACTTATGTTCTGTTCTTCAGTTAAAAAAATAATTTGACCAACTTATATTATTAAGAATATGTGAGTATTATTGTGTTTATTTACATTTAATTAAGATTGAATTACATTTAAATTTAATTTAATTAAATTTGATTTAATTTAATTTATGAATGTTATGTTACTTATGTTCTGTTCTTCAGTTAAAAAAATAATTTGACCAACTTGATTTACATTTAATTACATTTTAGTTTATCCATCCATCCATTTTTTACCGCTTATTCCCTTTGAGGTCGCGGGGGTCGCTGGTGCCTTTCTCAGCTACAATCGGGCGGAAGGCGGATGTACACCCTGGACAAGTCGCCACCTCATTGCAGCATTTTAATTTAATCTAATGTAATTTCATTTAATTTAATTTAATTTAATTTAATTTAATTTAATTTAATTTAATTTAATTTAATTTAATTTAATTTATGAATGTTATGTTACTTATGTTCTGTTCTTTAGTTAAAAAATAATTTGACCAACTTATATTATTAAGAATATGTGAGTATTATTGTGTTTATTTACATTTAATTAAGATTGAATTACATTTAAATTGTATTTAATTACATTTTATTAAATTAAATATAATTTAATTTATGAATCTTATGTTACTTATGTTCTGTTCTTCAGTTAAAAAAATGATTTGACCAACTTATGTCAGTAAGTAAATGTGAGTATTATTGTGTTTATTTACATTTAATTAACATTGAAATATATTTAAATTTAATTTAATTTAATTTAATTTATGAATGTTATGTTACTTATGTTCTGTTCTTCAGTTAAAAAAATAATTTGACCAACTTATATTCGTAAGTAAATGTGAGTTTTATTGTGTTTATTTACATTTAATTAAGATTGAATTACATTTTAATGTATCCATCCATCCATTTATTCCCTTTGGGGTCGCAGGGTCCCTGGTGCCTTTCTCAGCTACAATCGGGCGGAAGGCGAATGCAGACCCTGGACAAGTCGCCACCTCATTGCAGCATTTTAATTTAATCTAATGTAATTTAATTTAATTGAATTTAATTTAATTTAATTTAATTTAATTTATGAATGTTATGTTACTTATGTTCTGTTCTTTAGTTAAAAAATAATTTGACCAACTTATATTATTAAGAATATGTGAGTATTATTGTGTTTATTTACATTTAATTAAGATTGAATTACATTTAAATTTAATTTAATTAAATTTGATTTATCCATCCATCCATTTTCTACCGCTTATTCCTTTTTGGGGTCGCGGGGGGCGCTGGCGCCTATCTCAGCTACAATCGGGCGGAAGGCGGATGTACACCCTGGACAAGTCGCCACCTCATTGCAGCATTTTAATTTAATCTAATGTAATTTAATTTAATTTAATTTAATTTAATTTATGAATGTCATGTTACTTATGTTCTGTTCTTTAGTTAAAAACATAATTTGACCAACTCGTATTAAGAATAAGTGAGTGTTTTATTAATACTGAAGTAATATTGAATTACATTTTAACTTCTAGTATTCAGTTGAAATAAATCATTGAATTCACTTCTATTATTAGGAATCTGTGAGTATTAGTGCGTGTCTTACGTGTTGGGAGCGTGACGCGGTGAGATAGCTGCTGAGATGCGATGGTTGTTGAAGCCACCTGAGGGCTGATGACTGCACAAAAGAGCAGCAAAGTTCTAACAGGCTGCCTTCACGTCCTTCCTTGCTCCACAGTGAGCTATGATTACATCCGAGGTCAAAGCGCCACGTGCTAATTGGAAAGCAGACAGGATGTGGCAGCAGCACTAGCTAGCAGGAACAGTTTACGGCGGCGGCGGCGACACTCGCGGCCAGAGAGTCGCATTGAGTGATGATACGTGACACAGACGCTGACCCGAGCACGCCGGTGTGCGTACCTTCTCACCTGTCACACCTGCTCGTTGGCATCAGCATAGCCACGAGGACACATTGTTCTCAATTATTTGGAACTGTCCACACTTTGACGTTGTCAAAGCAATAATGCTGCTGGTTCATAATGTTAGCTGGCACTTGCGGGTCCAAGGTAGCTGAGAGATGTACAAACCCCGTTTCCATATGAGTTGGGAAATAGTGTTTGATGTAAATATAAACGGAATACAATGATTTGCAAATGTGAGGACTGGTAGGCATGGTAATGCCGGGTTTGTCCCTCCGTGGATGCGATGACGTGAACACAACAAAAGGTAGGATCTTAAAATATTTATTTAACAAAAAGAGAGCTCTGAACAGAAATACTGGAGCTAATAAAAAGGCAAACCAAAAACGCTGGTATGAAAACTAGGAAATACAAACAGAAAACTAAACTTGGCATGAAAGCACAAACGAGAAAACAAATCATCAGTATGAAAACTGGAATAATCAAGTGGCATAGCGTGAGAGCTAGCGAGAATAAAAGTAAAAAAAGTAGCAGTCGTCACTTGTTGCATGAGAGCAATTTATGAACCCAGGCTTAACAAACAAAAGAGGACGGCTTATAAAGTGACAATGATTATCTGTAGCAGGTGTGCGGGGCGTGAGCAGCAGGTGAACTGATGAGTAACCATGGTGACCGACTTAAACAGGAAATAATACGATCAGATGGAGAGTGAAAATAAAAATGGAACAATAAACAATAATATGTGGAGGATCCAAAAAGCGGATCTCAACAGCAAATCCTTTTCAACCCATATTCAGTTGAATAATTTTTTTGCAAATAATCATTAACTTTAGAATTTGATGCCAGCCAAACGTGTCAAAAAACTTGGGAAAGATGGCAATAAATACTTATAAAGTTTAGGAATGCTCATCAAGCACTTATTTGGAACATCCTACAGGTGTGCGGGCTAATTGGGAACAAGTGGGTGCCCATCCTTTCATCCATCTTCTTCCGCTTATCCGAGGTCGGGTCGCGGGGGCAGCAGCCTAAGCAGGGAAGCCCAGACTTCCCTCTCCCCAGCCACTTCCTCCAGCTCCTCCCGAGGCTTTCCCAGGCCAGTCAGGAGACATAGTCTTCCCAACGTGTCCTGGGTCTTCACTGTGAAGTGAATTATATTTATATAGCGCTTTTCTCAAGTGACTCAAAGCGCTTTACATAGCAACACCCAATATCTATCAATCAATCAATCAATGTTTATTTATATAGCCCCAAATCACAAATGTCTCAAAGGACTGCACAAATCATTACGACTACAACATCCTCGGAAGAACCCACAAAAGGGCAAGGAAAACTCACACCCAGTGGGCAGGGAGAATTCACATTCAGTGGGACGCCAGTGACAATGCTGACTATGAGAAACCTTGGAGAGGACCTCAGATGTGGGCAACCTCCCCCCTCTCTAGGGGACCGAAAGCAATGGATGTCGAGCGGGTCCAACATGATACTGTGAAAGTTCAATCCATAGTGGCTCCAAGACAGCAGTGAGAGTCCCGTCCACAGGAAACCATCTCAAGCGGATCAGCAGCGTAGAGATGTCCCCAACCGATACAGGCGAGCGGTCCATCCTGGGTCTCGACTCTGGACAGTCAGTACTTCATCCATGGTCATCGGACAGGACCCCCTCCACAAGGGAGGGGGGGACATAGGAGAAAGAAAAGAAGCGGCAGATCAACTGGTCTAAAAAGGAGGTCTATTTAAAGGCTAGAGTATACAGATGAGTTTTAAGATGAGACTTAAATGCTTCTACTGAGGTAGCATCTCGAACTGTTACCGGGAGGGCATTCCAGAGTACTGGAGCCCGAACGGAAAACGCTCTATAGCCCGCAGACTTTTTTTGAGCTCTAGGAATCACTAATAAGCCGGAGTCTTTTGAACGCAGATTTCTTGCCGGGACATACGGTACAATACAATCGGCAAGATAGGCTAAGTTACATTTAAACCAGTGTGGGTGGCACTGGGAGCAGGTGGGTAACGTGTCTAGCCCAAGGACACAACGGCAGTGACTAGGATGGCACAAGCGGGAATCGAACCTGCAACCCTCAAGTTGTTGGCACGGCCGCTCTACCAACCCAGCTATGCCGCACTGTGGCCTCTTTCCGGTTGGACATGCCCTAAAAGTGGGTGCCATGATTGGATATAAAAGCAGCTTCCATGAAATGCTAAGTAATTTACAAACAGGGATGGGGCGAGGGTCACCACTTTGTAAGCAAATCGTCGAACAGTTTTAGAACATCATTTCTCAACGAGCTATTGCAAGGAATTTAGGGATTTTACCATCTACGGTTCGTAAAATCATCAAAAGGTTCAGAGAATCTGGAGAAATCACTGCACATAATTGATGATATTACGAACCTTTGGTCCTTCAGACGGTACTGCATCAAAAACCAACATCAATGTTTAAAGGATATCACCACATGAGCTCAGGAACACTTCATAAAGCCACAGTCAGTAACTACAGTTGGTAGCGGTGTAGCGTGCAAGGACGGGAGTGGAAGAAGTGTCAAAACATGGAGCTAACTGCTTTAATGATTTTTAGACTTTATTTCAATCATTAACGGAGCAGCATCTCCTCTTTCGGAAACGTCCTTGAAAATCCGTCCGACTAGAACTTCCTAATAACTAAAGTTCATTGGGTGAATAATGTCAAGCCACTTTACCGGTATGTTTTGGCACTTTCATGGTGAGTTTACTAACAGATATAAGTTAGATCTTTACACTACTTTATATTAGAAATGGCAACAGGGGAGGATGAATGTCCCATAACAAGAAGATAGAGAAAAAGTAGAAGCTTATCGACTACGCTGTCACCACGGACTACAAAGGCGGAAGCGCGCAATTTTTCATGGCCTATGCAGATCCCAAATACAGATCAGCAGGCACCAGACGGTCAGAAAATGTGCTTTTGCATAACATTGCGAAACAACACACCATATAATATGTCTTACCGAATACACACATCATCATGATACTCCTATGTTGAAGCACATCAAGGGGTGTGGCTTCATTGTTTACCAAAGTCGTACAAAAATATTTTGATAGATTTTTCGAGCGCTGTGTGTAATGTTCTATATTTTCAAGGGAACATATTAAATGTGGGTGTTGTTTACTTGAGTCATATTGCCACCATAGTGCAGTCTACATGTGCCTCACAATACCAAGGTCGTGAGTTCAATCCCGGGCTCGAGATCTTTCTGTTTGGAGTTTGCATGTTCTCCCCATGACTGCGTGGGTTCCCACCGGGTAGTCCGGCTTCCTCCCACCTCCAAAGACATGCACCTGGGGATAGGTTGATTGGCAACACTAAATTGGTTCTAGTGTGTGAATGTGAGTGTGAATGTTGTCTGTCTATGGTGTGGCTTCATAGCTTACCAAAGTTGTACTAAAACATTTTGATAGATTTTTTGAGCGCCGTGTATAATATTCTATATTTTCAAGGGAACATATAAATGTGGGTGTTGTTTACTTGAGTCATATTGCCACCATAGTGCAGTCTACACATATCTCTTATGTTTGACTGCCATCTACTGGTCACACTTGTCATTACGCCATGTACCAAATAAAATTGCTTCGAGGTCGGTAAGCAAAACCAGTTGTATTCCGTACATTAGGGACATAGGGTTATAAGGGGCACTTGTTGAGTTCTGAAGAAAAAAAAGGGTTTTAGGTGCGCCTTATATGGGAAGCATGGTGGAACAGGGGTTTGTGCATGTGCTTCACAATACCAAGGTTGTGAGTTTAATCCCGGGCTTGGGATCTTTCTGTTTGGAGTTTGCATGTTCTCACCATGACTGCGTGGGTTCCCTCTGGGTACTCCGGCTTCCTCCCACCTCCAAAGACATGCACCTGGGGATAGGTTGATTGGCAACACTAAATTGGTTCTAGTGTGTGAATATGAGTGTGAATTTTGTCTGTCTATCTGAGTTGGCCCTGTGATGAGGGGGCGACTTGTCCAGGGTGTACACCGCCTTCCGCCCGTGACCCCAAAAAGGGACAAGTGGTAGAAAATAGATGAATGGGTGCGCCTATGTATATTGCAGTATTTGAATTCAGTGACAAATCCGACAGTGTTTTCTAACCTTCGCCAACAAAACATCCTTCCCATTCGTCCTTTGCCGTGTCGGAAAATGAGGGCGAGGACCGCGGCGTCCGTCGCAGATTGTTCAAAAACGAGCCGTCCCCGGGAGACATTTCCAACAGCTGAGGGAGTAAGTTGATGATTTAAGGTGACGACGGGTCACGCTGGACAAGATCATGACGTCCGACTGCAGCCGGCCTGCCTGCAGGTGCTGGAAACCAGAATTTAATGACGTCTCAAGAGGAGACAGAGCAGCCCAAAAGCAGGCTGACCCTGACGCGTCACGGCCAAGGATGATGGCTCCCTTAGCAGGACATGTAAATGAGCTCTGCCCCCCCCCTGACTTTTATACACAATAAAGCACCTCATTAGCAGCAGAGCGGCTATAGCCCAGCTTTGGGCTGACCGGGTGTCAAATGTGAAGCAAGTCTTGCAGATAACGTGCACGAAAACGACGTTATTACAATATAAAAGTGTTGTTTTTTTTTTAATACTTCAAACATGCTGACGGATTGTATACACTGCAAAAAGTCAGTGTTCAAAAACAAAAAAAATACAAAAATGAGTGTTATTTTATTTAAACGAAGCAAAATGATCTGCCAATAGAACAAGAAAATTTGGCTTGTCAAGACTTTCCAAAACAAGTAAAAGTAGCTAACCTCATAAACCCAAAAATACCTTTTCGTCCTGGTCGTGGAACTGTGGACCAGCTCTATACTCTCGGCAGGGTTCTTGAGGGTGCATGGGAGTTTGCCCAACCAGTCTACATGTGCTTTGTGGACTTGGAGAAGGCATTTGACCGTGTGTCCCTCGGGAAGTCCTGTGGGGAGTGCTCAGAGAGTATGGGGTACCGGACTGTCTTATTGTGACGGTCCGGTCCCTGTACGATCAGTGTCAGAACTTGGTCCGCATTGCCGGCAGTAAGTCGAACACATTTCCAGTGAGGGTTGGACTCCGCCAGGGCTGTCCTTTGTCACCGATTCTGTTCGTAACTTTTATGGACAGAATTTCTAGGCGCAGTCAAGGCGTTGAGGGTTTCCGGTTTGGTGACTGCAGGATTAGGTCTCTGCTTTTTGCAGATGATGTGGTCCTGATGGCTTCATCTGGCCGGGATCTTCAGCTCTCACTGGATCGGTTCGCAGCCGAGTGTGAAGCGACCGGAATGAGAATCAGCACTTCCAAGTCCGAGTCCATGGTTCTCGCCCGGAAAAGGGTGGAATGCCATCTCCGGGTTGGGGAGGAGACCCTGCCCCAAGTGGAGGACTTCAAGTACCTAGGAGTCTTGTTCACGAGCGAGGGAAGAGTGGATCGTGAGATCGACAGGCGGATCGGTGCGGCGTCTTCAGTAATGCGGACGTTGTACCGATCCGTTGTGGTGAAGAAGGAGCTGAACCGGAAGGCAAAGCTCTCAATTTACCGGTCGATCCACGTTCCCATCCTCACCTATGGTCATGAGCTTTGGGTCATGACCGAAAGGATAAGATCACGGTTACAAGCGGCCGAAATGAGTTTCCTCCGCCGGGTGGCGGGTCTCTCCCTTAGAGATAGGGTGAGAAGCTCTGCCATCCGGGAGGAACTCAACGTAAAGCCGCTGCTCCTCCACATCGAGAGGAGCCAGATGAGGTGGTTCGGGCATCTGGTCAGGATGCCACCCGAACGCCTCCCTAGGGAGGTGTTTAGGGCACGTCCAACCGGTGGGAGGCCACGGGGAAGACCCAGGACACGTTGGGAAGACTATGTCTCCCGGCTGGCCTGGGAACGCCTCGGGATCCCCCGGGAAGAGCTAGAAGAAGTGGCTGGGGAGAGGGAAGTCTGGGCTTCCCTGCTTAGGCTGTTGCCCCCGCGACCCGACCTCGGATAAGCGGAAGAAGATGGATGGATGGAATAAACCCAAAAATACCTTAAAATAAGTATATTCTCACTAATAACAAGGGTATTACTATATGAGTATGTATTTTCTACTGTTTCATTGAAAATAAAACCGCAAAGTCCATTTGGCTGTCATCTGTTTTAATTATGAGACACAATTGTGTCAAAGTCATGATTTTTTTTTCATGCTTGAAATAGGAAAATATTTCCTTAAAAAAGTAGTTTTATACTTGTGAGTGTTGATGACACATCTTTGCAACAGTTGATATTGTAGTTTCAAGCATGTTTTACTCAATATAGGTCAGGGGTCACCAACGCAGTGCCCGCGGGCACCAAGTAGTCCCTAAGGACCAGAGGAGTCGCCCACTGGCCTGTTCTAAAAATAGCTCAAATAGCAGCACTTACCAGTGAGCTGCCTGTTTTTTAAATTGTATTTATTTACTAGCAAGCTGGTCTCACTTTGCTCAACATTTTTAATTCTGAGAGACAAAACTCAAATAGAATTTGAAAATCTCAGAAAATATTTTAAAGACTTGTTCTTCACTTGTTTAAATACATTCATGTATTTTTTTACTTTGCTTCTTATAACTTTCAGAAAGACAATTTTAGAGAAAAAATACAACCTTAAAAATGATTTTAGGATTTTTAAACACATATACCTTTTTACCTTTTAAATTCCTTCCTCTTCTTTCCTGACAATTCAAATCAATGTTCAAGTAAATTTATTTTTATATTGTAAAGACTAATAAATACACTTTAAATTAATTCTTCATTTTAGCCTCTGTTTTTTCGACAAAGAATATTTGTGAAATATTTTTTCAAACTTGTTATGATTAAAATGTTAAAAAATTATTCCGGCAAATCTAAAAAATCTGTAGAATCGAATTTAAATCTTATTTCAAAGTATTTTGAATTTCTTTTAAATTTTTTGTTCTGGAAAATCTAGAAGAAATAATGATTTGTCTTTGTTAGAAATATAGCTTGGTCCAATTTGTTATATATTCTAACAAAGTGCAAATTGGATTTTAACCTATTTAAAACATGTCATCAACATTTTAAAATTAATCTTAATCAGGAAAAATTAATAATGATGCTCCATAAATTCTTTTTTTAATTTTTTCAAAAAGATTCGAATTAGCTAGTTTTTCTCTTCATATTTTTCGGTTGAATTTTGAATTTTAAAGAGTCGAAATTGAAGATAAACTATGTTTCAAAATTAAATTTTAATTTTTTTTCATGTTTTCTCCTCTTTTAAACCGTTAAATTAAGTGTTTTTTTTCATCATTTACTCTCTACAAAAAACCCTCCGTAAAAGGAAAAAAAATGTACGACAGAATGACGGACAGAAATACCCATTTTTTTATGCATATAGATTTATTTATTAAAGGTAAATTGAGCAAATTGGCTATTTCTGGCAATTTATTTAAGTGTGTATCAAACTGGTAGCCCTTTGCATTAATCAGTACCCAAGAAGTAGCTCTTGGTTTCAAAAAGGTTGGTGACCCCTGATATAGGTCATAACATCTCAGCAACAAGCTGTATTATCTTACTGAGATCATTTAGGACCAAACCCCTCTAAGACTCGAACATATAATTTTAAGTAAGGCCGCGCAAAATGTCCATAACACACCCAGCCGTGTCCCAAGGGAAGGGGGGATAAAAGTTGGAAACGTCTGCAAAATTTCCAAAAATTTCCTAAATACCTACCCAGGTTCGAGTCCCACTTTGGGGATGCCCAAAGTGTCCAAAACACGCCCGGCAAAGTCCCACGGGAAGGCGGGGAGAAAAGTGAGAACATTTGGTAAAATGTTCAAAAAGTCACACCCGGGTTGGACTGCCACATGTCTTAAGACTTGTGGCACTCCATGTGGGACTCGAACCTGGGTAGGTATTTTGAACATTTTTGGGACTTTTGCCAAATTTTCCAACTTTTATCCCCCCTCTCTGTGGGACTTGGCTGGGTGTGTTATGGACATTTTGGGCATCCCGGGACTTCCACGGCCCGGTGACGGGACTTGTGGGACTCGAACCTGGGTAGGTATTTTTAACTTTTCTGGGAACTTTTACCGACTTTTCACCCTCACTTTCCGTGGGACTTTACTGGATGAGTTTTGGACATTTTTTGCACACCCAAGACTTGTGTGGCTGGCGGCGGGACTATTGAGACTGGAACCCGGGGAGGTTATTTTGGACAAATTTGGGACTTTTGAACATTTTGGACGCCTTTTCCACTCTACTTCCCCGCCTTCCTGTGCACCATTGCTGGGTGTGTTTTGGACTTTGGGACAAAAATAGTTTCAAGCATGTTTTACTCAATATAAGTCATAACATCTCAGCAACAAGCTGTAATATCTTACTGAGATCATTTAGGACCAAAACCCTCTAACACTCGTACATAACATTTTATGTAAGGCCAGGCAAGTACCGGGATGCCCAAAATGTCCATATCACACCCAGCCAAGTCCCACGGGGAGGGGGGATAAAAGATGGAATAGTCTGCAAGAGTCCCAAAAATGTCCAAAATACCTACTCAGGTTTGAGTCCCACTTTGGGGTTGCCCGAAGTGTCCAAAACACAAAGTCCCACGGGAAGGCGGGGAGAAAAGTTAGAACATTTGGTAAAATGTTCAAAAGGTCACAAGTGGGACTCGAACCTGGGTAGGTATTTTGAACATTTTTGGGGACTTTTGCCGACTTTTCCAACTTTTATCCCCCCTCTCCGTGGGACTCGGCTGGGTGTGTTACGGACATTTTGGGCATCCCGGGACTTCCACGGCCCGGCGGCTGGACTTGTGGGACTCGAACCTGGGTAGGTATTTTTAACTTTTTTGGGTACTTTTGCCGACTTTTCTCACTTTTCTCCCCCACTTCCCGTGGGACTTTACTGGATGAGTCTTGGACTCATGAGACTGGAACCCGGGGAGGTTATTTTGTTCGTGGAGGGTGGATAAAAGTTGGAAAAGTCGGCAAAAGTCCCAAAAATGTCCAAAATACCTACTCAGGTTCGAGTCCCACATGGAAGTGGGACTCAAAGTGGGACTTGGAAGTGGGACTCCCACATGGAAGTGGGACCCGGAGTGCCAGAAGTCTTAGGACTTCTGGCACTCCGGGTGTGATTTTTGAACATTTCACCAAATTTTCTCACTTTTCTCCCCGCCTTCCCGTGGGACTTTGTGTTTTGGGACTCGAACCTGGGTAGGTATTTTGGACATTTTTGGGACTTTTGCCGACTTTTCCAACTTTCATCCCACCTCCCCGTGGGACTTGGCTGAGTGTGTTGTGGACATTTTGGGCATCCCGGTACTTCCACGGCCCGGCGGCCAGACTTGTGGGACTCAAACCTGGTTAGGTATTTTTAACTTTTTTAGGAACTTTTACCGACTTTTCTCCCCTACTTCCCATGGGACTTTACTGGATGAGTTTCGGACATTTTTTGCATCCTTGTGCAGCTTGCGGCGGGACTCTTGAGACTGGAACCCAGGGAGGTTATTTTGGAAAAAATTGGGACTTTTGACCATTTTGGACGCCATTTTCCCTCTTCTTCCCCGCCTTCCTGTGCACCATTGCTAGGTGTTTTTTTGGACATTTGAACAAAAATAGTTTCAAGCATGTTTTACTCAATATAGGTCATAACATCTCAGCAACAAGCTGTAATATCTTACTGAGATCATTTAGGACCAAAACCCTCTAACACTCGAACACAATATTTTATGTAAGGCAGCGCAAGTCCTGGAATTCCCAAAATCTCCATAACACACCCAGCCAAGTTCCACGTGGAGGGTGGATAAAAGTTGGAAAAGTTGGAAAAAGTCCCAAAAATGTCCAAAATACCTACTCAGGTTCGAGTCCCACATGGAAGTGGGACTCGAAGTGGGACTCGGAAGTGGGACTCCCACATGGAAGTGGGACCCGGAGTGCCAGAAGTCCTAAATTCTGGGTGTGATTTTTGAACATTTCACCAAATTTTCTCACTTTTCTCCCCGCCTTCCCGTGGGACTTTGTGTTTTGGGACTCGAACCTGGGAAGGTATTTTGGACATTTTTGGGACTTTTGCCGACTTTTCCAACTTTTATCCCCCCTTCCCGTGGCAATTGGCTGGGTGTGTTGTGGACATCTTGGGCATCCCAGGACTTCCACGGCCCGGCGGCGAGACTTGTGAGACTCGAACCTAAGTAGGTATTTTTAACTTTTTTGTGAATTTTTACAGACTTTTCTCCCCCACATCCCGTGGGTCTTTACTTGATGATGAGTTTTGGACATTTTTTGCACACCCGGGACTTGTGTGGCTGGCGGCGGGACTCGTGAGACTGGAACCCAGGGAGGTTATTTTGGACAAAATTGGGACTTTTGACCATTTTGGACGCCATTTTCCCTCTTCTTCCCCGCCTTCCTGTGCACCATTGCTAGGTGTTTTTTTGGACATTTGAACAAAAATAGTTTCAAGCATGTTTTACTCAATATAGGTCATAACATCTCAGCAACAAGCTGTAATATCTTACTGAGATCATTTAGGACCAAAACCCTTAAAACAAGTAAAAGCCTCTAACATAAAATCTGCTTAGTGAGAAAAAATTATCTTATCAGAGAGAAAATAAGCAAATATCCCCCTTATTTGAGATATTTCATCTTAATTCGATTTCAGTTTTTGCAGTGTAGTCGGCGTGAAAACAACGGTGAAGGACGCCGCGGCAAACGTGTCGTATAACATCCCTGACTGCCTGTTTATTGCAGGTGAGACTACCTGGCTGTGTGTGTGTGTGTGTGTGTGTGTGTGCGTGCACCCTGTAAGAGGTCAAAGGTGAAATCCCCGCGCCGGTTAGCCCCTTGTCAGATTTACAAGCGAGCCGGAGACGCGTTATTACGTTTTGTCAAGGCGGCGCGTGACAAAGTGCAGACCCCTCCTCCTCCCCCAGGAGGTCGTCTCCATCATCCCCTCCCGGCCTTGACGCCACGCCCCGCCCCGCCTCACCTCGCCAATTACACTCAGCAAACGAGGAAGCGAGTTGGTGCCGAGAAATGTGATTTTGAAGTCACTCACTTTAAAGGCCTACTGAAAGCCACTACTACCGACCACGCAGTCTGATAGTTTATATATCAATGATGAAATATTAACATTGCAACACATGCCAACACGGCCTTTTTAGTTTACTAAATTACAATTTTAAATTTTGCGCGAAGTATCCTGTTGAAAACGTCGCGGTATGATGACGCGTGCACGTGACGTCACGGATTGTAGCGGACATGTTGTTCCAGCCCCGAGCCCAGCTAAAAGTCGTCTGCTTTAATCGCATAATTACACAGTATTCTGGACATCTGTGTTGCTGAATCTTTTGCACTTTGTTCAATTGATAATGGAGACGTCAAAGAAGAAAGATGTAGGTGGGAAGCAGTGTATTGCAGCTGCCTTTAGCAACACAAACACAGCCGGTGTTTCCTTGTTTACATTCCCGAAAGATGACGGTGAAGCTTTACTATGGGACAGAGCGGTCAAGCGAACATGGTTCCCTACCACATGTCAAACGGCGGGTTTCGGTGGTAAAAAGTTGGCTCTTACCGTAGACATGAGCGGATAGCTTGCGTCGTTCCTCGTGCACCTGTCAAAGAGGCAGCTGCGGACTCTCTTGCCTCCTCCGACCGGCCGCCCCCGAACGTGGGATGCTTCCACCGTGGAGGAGGGGAAAAAAAGCTCAGCCTAGCCCCAACGGCTGGCTTTGCTTCGCCTCGTCGAGAAACGTGGCTTCCTTTAGAGACACTGGCGGTCACCACACCCGTGGCCACACCCCTCCGACTTTCAGGTATGACCATATTATCTCACTAAAACACTAGTAACACAATAAGCAGATAAGGGATTTTCCAGAACTATCCTAGTAAATGTGTCTAATAACATCTGAATCGCTCCCACTGCTCTCGTCTTTTTTTTTTTTTTTTGTAGTCCTTTACTCTAACTTTCCTCATCCACAAATCTTTTATCCTCGCTCAAATGAATGGGGAAATCGTCACTTTCTTGGTCCGAATCGCTCTCGCTGCTGGTGGCCATGATTGTAAACAATGTTCAGATGTGAGGAGCCCTACAACCCGTGACGTCACGCGCACATCGTCTGCTACTTCCGGTAAAGTCAAGGCTTTTTTATTAGCGACCAAAAGTTGCGAACTTTATCGTCGATGTTCTCTACTAAATCCTTTCAGCAAAAATATGGCAATATGGCGAAATGATCAAGTATGACACATAGAATGGACCTGCTATCCCTGTTTAAATGATAAAATATCATTTCAGTAGGCCTTTAATTCAATAATGGCTCGATCCAATTAAGAAAATGCATATTTTTCTTTCTTTAATAATTAAGCGCGGGGCACATTTCTTAACATTATTTGACTGCAAAGTGTTGAGGTTAAAATAAATTTAAAAAAAAAAGAAGTTAAAGTACCAATGATTGTCACACAGACACTCGTGTGGTGAAATGATCCTCTGCATTTGACCCATCACCCTTGATCGCGCCCTGGGAGGTGAGGGGAGCAGTGAGCAGCAGCGGTGGCCGCGCTCAGCAATCATTTTGGTGATTTAACCCCCTAGTTCCAACCCTTGATGCTAAGTCCCACGCAGGGAGGCAATTTTTGTCTTATCTTTGGTATGACTCAGCTGGGGTTTGAACTCACGATCTACCGATCTAAGGGCGTACACTCTAACCACAAGGCCACTGAGCAGATCAAAGTTAAAATTTAGTCAACTTTAACGATGATCGAAGAATTACTGAAACTCCTAACTTCTCTGCTTAGGCTGCTGCCCCCGCGACCCGACCTGGGATAAGCGGAAGAAAATGAACGGATGGATGGATCACAATATATTATTTAAAGTACCACTGATAGTCACACACACACTCGGTGTGGTGAAATTACCCTCTGCATTTGACCAATACCCTTGTTCCACTCCCTGGTAGGTGAGGGGAGCAGTGAGCAGCAGCCGTGGCCGCGCCCGGGAATCATTTTTGGTGATTTAACCCCCAATTTCAACCCTCGATGGTGAGTGCCAAGCAGGGAGGTAAGTGATAAATCAAATATATGTTCGATACAAATAACTTTGCTAAATTACAAAAAAATGAGATCAAATTAAATGTTTTATTTTGAAACAAACAAAAAAATAATAATAACTGCTTCCTATCAAAACAGGAAGTAAATATTGAACCACTTCCTGTAATAGTAGGACATACATCTTTTTAACTGCTTCCAAAATGTTTTATATTTGAACTGCTTTCAATCACCACTGGAAGTACTTAGTTAACCACTTCCTGTCATAGTTGGAATTACTTATTTGAATTGCTTTGTTTTTTTTTAATTTTTTTATTTTTTATTTTTAATTCAACAATTGAACACACAAACTATATATATATATATATATATATATATATATATATATATATATATATATATAATATATTTATAAAAAACAGTACAAACAAATAAGGCGTTTCTAATACATTTTTACTATTTTTAAATACCAACCAAGTTGAGAAAAATCAACATACTTATGCAAACAAAAAAATGTTAAATAAATAAAAAGTAAGACAACAAACAAATTACTTCTTTGAACTACTTTTTTTTATCATAAAAGGAAGTGCTTATTTAACAACTTCCTGTCATAGTTGGAATTACTTATTTGAATTGCTTTGTTTTTTTTTAATTTTTTTATTTTTTAATTTTAATTCAACAATTGAACACACAAACTATATATATATATATATATATATATATATATATATATATATATATAATATATTTATAAAAAACAGTACAAACAAATAAGGCGTTTCTAATACATTTTTACTATTTTTAAATACCAACCAAGTTGAGAAAAATCAACATACTTATGCAAACAAAAAAATGTTAAATAAATAAAAAGTAAGACACCAAACAAATTACTTCTTTGAACTACTTTTTTTATCATAAAAGGAAGTGCTTATTTAACAACTTCCTGTCATAGTTGGAATTACTTATTTGAATTGCTTTGTTTTTTTTTAATTTTTTTATTTTTTATTTTTAATTCAACAATTGAACACACAAACTATATATATATATATATATATATATATATATATATATATATATATATATATATATATATATATATAATATATTTATAAAAAACAGTACAAACAAATAAGGCGTTTCTAATACATTTTTACTATTTTTAAATACCAACCAAGTTGAGAAAAATCAACATACTTATGCAAACAAAAAAATGTTAAATAAATAAAAAGTAAGACACCAAACAAATTACTTCTTTGAACTACTTTTTTATCATAAAAGGAAGTGCTTATTTAACAACTTCCTGTCATAAAAGGAAGCACTTTTTTGAACTGCTTCCTATTATAACATGAAATACTTTTTCCTGTCTTATAAGGAAGTACTTCTTTGGACTACTTCCTATCATAACAGGAAGTACTTATTTAAATAATTCCTGTCATAGTAGAACGTACTTCTTGAACTGCTTTTTTTTCATGAAAGGAAGTGCTTATTTAATGACTTCCTGTCATAAAAGGAAGTACTTTTTTGTACTGCTTCCTATCATAACAGGAAGTACTTTTTCCTGTCCTCGTAGGAAGTACTTCTTTGGACTACTTCCTATCATAACAGGAAGTATGTATTTAAAAAATAATTCCCGCCATAGTAGAAAGTACTTCTTTGAACTGCTTTTTAATCATAAGAGGAAGTGCATATTCAACGACTTTCTGTCATAAAAGGAAGTACTTCTTTGAACTGCTTCCTATCATAACAGGAAATATTTTTCCTGTCATTGCAGGAAGTACTTTTTTTGACGGCTTCCTATCACAAAAGGAAGTACTTATTTAAATAATTCCTGTCATAGTAGAAAGTACTTCTTTGAACTACTTTTTATCATAAAAGGAAGTGCTTATTTAACAACTTCCTGTCATAAAAGGAAGCACTTTTTTGAACTGCTTCCTATTATAACATGAAATACTTTTTCCTGTCTTATAAGGAAGTACTTCTTTGGACTACTTCCTATCATAACAGACAGTACTTATTTAAATAATTCCTGTCATAGTAGAACGTACTTCTTGAACTGCTTTTTTTTCATGAAAGGAAGTGCTTATTTAATGACTTCCTGTCATAAAAGGAAGTACTTTTTTGTACTGCTTCCTATCATAACAGGAAGTACTTTTTCCTGTCCTCGTAGGAAGTACTTCTTTGGACTACTTCCTATCATAACAGGAAGTATGTATTTAAAGAATAATTCCCGTCGTAGTAGAAAGTATTTCTTTGAATTGCTTTTTAATCATAAGAGGAAGTGCATATTCAACGACTTTCTGTCATAAAAGGAAGTACTTCTTTGAACTGCTTCCTATCATAACAGGAAATATTTTTTCCTGTCATTGCAGGAAGTACTTTTTTTGACGGCTTCCTATCACAAAAGGAAGTACTTATTTAAATAATTCCTGTCATAGTAGAAAGTACTTCTTTGAACTACTTTTTATCATAAAAGGAAGCACTTTTTTGAACTGCTTCCTATTATAACATGAAATACTTTTTCCTGTCTTATAAGGAAGTACTTCTTTGGACTACTTCCTATCATAACAGGAAGTACTTATTTAAATAATTCCTGTCATAGTAGAACGTACTTCTTGAACTGCTTTTTTTTCATGAAAGGAAGTGCTTATTTAATGACTTCCTGTCATAAAAGGAAGTACTTTTTTGTACTGCTTCCTATCATAACAGGAAGTACTTTTTCCTGTCCTCATAGGAAGTACTTCTTTGGACTACTTCCTATCATAACAGGAAGTATGTATTTAAAAAATAATTCCCGTCATAGTAGAAAGTACTTCTTTGAACTGCTTTTTAATCATAAGAGGAAGTGCATATTCAACGACTTTCTGTCATGAAAGGAAGTACTTCTTTGAACTGCTTCCTATCATAACAGGAAATATTTTTTCCTGTCAATGTAGGAAGTTCTTTTTTTGACGGCTTCCTATCACAAAAGGAAGTACTTATTTAAATAATTCCTGTCATAGTAGAAAGTACCTCTTTTAACTACTTTTTATCATAAAAAGAAGTGCTTATTTAACAATTTAGATTTTTGGGGTTTGTTTTTTTTATTAGATGGCAAGTTTTGCCAGACCGATGTGTGTGTAAAATTTGGTGAGTTTTGAAGTATGTTAAGGGGGTCAAATTACAGCGCGAAGAAGCGGAATAATAATAATAAAGAAAGAATAAAACCTTAGAAATCCAATAGGGTCCTGTAATCCATCCATCCTACCGCTTGTCCCTTTTTCGGGTCGCGGGTGGTGCTGGAGCCTATCTCTGCTGCATTCGGGCGGAAGGTGCCGTACACCCTGCTGGACAAGTCGCCACCAATGTCAGGAAACTCATTCTGAAATTTGCGTATTTTAGGGACCGAATGTCCCTTTGGGACAGACGACCCTATTGGATTTCTAAGGTTTTATTATTATTATACCGCCGCCTCTTTCAGCTGTAATTTGACCCCTTTAACATGCTTCAAAACTCACCACACACATCAGGAGTGGCAAAAATTGCGATCTAATCAAAAAACCAAAACCCAAAACTCTAAATTGCGCTCTAGCACCCCCTGGGAAAAAACACAGACAAAACTGCTTGTAACTTCCGTTAGGAATATCGTAGAGACATGAAACAAAAACCTTTATGTACGTCTAACTTAGACCTAGATTTCATACACTCACATTTTTCAGTAACAATGAACAGGAAGTTGGCAAAAACCCCTTCAAACAAATTTTCCTAAAAAATGTATTTTTTGCCTCTTTGAGCTGTAATTTCACCCCCTTAAAATGCTTCAAAACTCACCAAACTGGACACACACATGAGGACTGGTGAAAATTGCGATCTAATAAAAAACCAAACCCCAAAACTCAAAATTTCGCTCTAGCGCCCCCTAGGAATAAAACACAGACAAAACTGCTCCCAGGAAGAAAACACAGACAAAACTGCTTGTAACTTCCGGTAGGAATGTTGTAGTGACATGAAATAAAAACCTCTATGGAGGTCTCACTTAGATCTACATTTCATTCATTTACATCCTTCAGCAAAAATCAACAGGAAGTTGGCATATACCCCTTCAAAACAAAAGTTTTGTAAAAACCTGTCACCTTTTTTCAAACATTATCTCGTCTGAGTGTGTTTGTTGTGTCGGCTTCAAACTCGCACAGGAGAGAGATTGGACCCTTCTGATTAGATGTTGAGAAAAGAGTTTTAATAACTGCTCCGGTTTTAATTTTACGAGCCTTCAAAGAACTGCTGCGCTGATGCTGCTACCGTCTCAAGATGGCCGCTTAAAAGCAGGAAGCACCAGCGTGACCGCACAATGCAGAGAAGGTAGGTAATTTGCGGGTAAAGATATGTTGACTGGGTGAAAGAAAGAGACACCATTTTCACACCAGGATACAGAGAAGGTAGGTAATGTGCAGGTAAAGATATATTGTCTGGGTGATGGCAGGAAGCACCAGCGTGTATGGGTGACAGAAAGAAGTACCAGTGTGATCCCGGGATGTAGGGAAGGTAGGTAATGTGCAGGTAAAGATATATTGACTGGGTGAAAGAAAGAGGCACCATTTTCACACCAGGATACAGAGAAGGTAGGTAATGTGCAGGTAAAGATATATTGTCTGGGTGATGGCAGGAAGCACCAGCGTGTATGGGTGACAGAAAGAAGCACCAGTGTGATCCCAGGATGCAGGGAAGGTAGGTAATGTGCAGGTAAAGATACGTTGAATGGGTAAAGGCAGGAAAATCCAGCATAAATCGGTCCCGTCCATCGCTGCTTGCAGCTTTAATTTGAATCTGTTCTTACTTTGATCACAGCATATTCTATTCAACACATGTTTCTTTCGAGTGAAGTGTTCTCTTGCCCTAGGACACAATAGCATTGACTGGGATTCAAACTGAAGACCCGCTGTATGCTTTTTGTGCCACGCTGCCCCAACTCACCATAACTTAGCCTTCCAGAACATTCTGTTGTATCCGTGAGGCTGCTCTAAACAGGGTGAGGGTTAAGTCTGCTCTAATTCTTGTTCCTCGGAGTGTTTCGACCAAAGTATGTCACAGAGATGTTCAGACGCTCAGGGGCTGTTTTAATTAGTCGGGGAAATTTCCTAATGTGTCATTTCTTTCGATCCCAGGTACTTTTAAAATCCTAAATCCGTTATCCTTTTAATGGGTTAATCTGCGGCCTCTTAAGTGGTAAACGAAGGGGGTTTATTGTCCGTGTCAGGTGTTTATTCAGGCTCCTTAGGGCGGTGACAATGCTCTGTAGCGTTATTGAAAACTTGCTGTCATGGAAGAAAGTTTGTTAAGTAGTCTACTGCCATTGGGGTGTTGTCTTGTGTTAGCCTACATGTATTTAAAGTTGTCTATTTATCATATTTGGAGGTATTCCAAATGGCCATGTAAAATAACAAATGCTAACTAACGGCTCGCGCATTTATTAGGTTTTTGACGTAAATTCAATCAATCAATCAATGTTTACTTATATAGCCCTAAATCACTAGTGTTTCAAAGGGCTGCACAAACCACTACGACATCCTCGGTAGGCCCACATAAGGGCAAGGAAAACTCACACCCAGTGGGACGTCGGTGACAATGATGACTATGAGAACCTTGGAGAGGAGGAAAGCAATGGATGTCGAGCGGGTCTAACATGAGACTGTGAAAGTTCAATCCACAATGGATCCAACACAGTCGCGAGAGTCCAGTCCAAAGCGGATCCAACACAGCAGCGAGAGTCCCGTTCACAGCGGAGCCAGCAGGAAACCATCCCAAGCGGAGGCGGATCAGCAGCGCAGAGATGTCCCCAGCCGATACACAGGCAAGCGGTACATGGCCACCGGATCGGACCGGACCCCCTCCACAAGGGAGAGTGGGACATAGAAGAAAAAGAAAAGAAACGGCAGATCAACTGGTCTAAAAAGGGAGTCTATTTAAAGGCTAGAGTATACAAAAGTGCAGTTAGAGAAATTGCGCATTTCGTTTAAATACATTTTATCCATCTTCTTCCGCTTATCCGAGATCGGGTCGCGGTGGCAGCAGCCTAAGCAGGGAAGCCCAGACTTTTCTCTCCCCAGCTACTACGTCTAGCTCTTCCCGGGGGATCCCGAGGCGTTTCCAGGCCAGCCAGGAGACATACTCTTCCCAACGTGTCCTGGGTCTTCCCCGTGGCCTCCTACCGATTGAACGTGCCCTAAACAGCTCCCTAGGGAGGCGTTCGGGTGGCATCCTGACCAGATGCCTGAACCACCTCATCTGGCTCCTCTCGATGTGAAGGAGCAGCGGCTTTACTTTGAGTTCCTCCCGGATGGCAGAGCTTCTCACCCTATCTCTAAGGGAGAGACCCGCCACCCGGCGGAGGAAACTCATTTCGGCCGCTTGTACCCGTGATCTTATCCTTTCGGTCATGACCCACAGCTCATGACCATAGGTGAGGGTGGGAATGTAGATCGACCGGTAAATTGAGAGCTTTGCCTTCCGGCTCAGCTCCTTCTTCACCACAACGGATCGGTACAACGTCCGCATTACTGAAGACGCCGCACCGATCCGCCTGTCGATCTCACGATCCACTCTTCCCTCACTCGTGAACAAGACTCCTAGGTACTTGAACTCCTCCACTTGGGGCAGGATCTCCTCCCCAACCTGGAGATGACACTCTACCCTTTTCCGGGCGAGAACCATGGACTCGGACTTGGAGGTGCTGATTCTCATTCCGGTCGCTTCACACTCGGCTGCGAACCGATCCAGTGAGAGCTGAAGATCCCGGTCAGATGAAGCCATCAGGACCACATCATCTGCAAAAAGCAGAGACCTAATCCCGCGGCCACCAAACCGGAACCCCTCAACGTCTTGACTGCGCCTAGAAATTCTGTCCATAAAGGTTACGGCGTGGCGCAGTGGGGAGAGTGGCCGTGCGCAACTCGAGGATCCCTGGTTTAAATCCCACCTAGTACCAACCTCGTCACGTCCGTTGTGTCCTGAGCAAGACACTTCACCCTTGCTCCTGATGGGTTCTGGTTAGCGCCTTGCATGGCAGCTCCCTCCATCAGTGTGTGAATGTGTGTGTGAATGGGTAAATGTGGAAGTAGTGTCAAAGCGCTTTGAGTACCTTGAAGGTAGAAAAGCGCTATACAAGTACAACCCATTTATTTATCATATAAATTAGTCTTTAATAAATGTAATTAATTCTTAGTGGAAGTAATTAGTGTGTTACTTAAAAAAACTAAACAATACAACTTCTTATTTTGGGGCTTATGCAGTTGAGATGTTTCATGAGACCAGAGTGTGTGCCCAGACAGAGCAGCATTATGTGGGTCCATGTACCTTTTGTTCAGTCTATTTCCAATTCTTAAACGCAAATCAAAAAAAAAAAAATGTGTGTTGTTTTTCGATGTTTATTATATATGGCAGATTTGAAAACAAACCTACAAGGGTTGATTTTCATTAAAACATTGCCCTAAAATTGGATTTTGTGCTCTTTTCCCTTT
Source organism: Nerophis ophidion (assembly GCF_033978795.1). NCBI lineage: Eukaryota > Metazoa > Chordata > Actinopteri > Syngnathiformes > Syngnathidae > Nerophis > Nerophis ophidion. The sequence goes on from NC_084612.1 coordinate 5,083,259, forward strand.
TTTATGGATTTTTATTTTTCCAGATGAACACAAAAATCGCATATACGTTCATCAAAAAAATACAAAAATGCGTGTTTATCTGTGTGATGACAAATTGAACCGGAAGCAGAATTTTAAAGTTAAAGTTCAAGTACCAATGATTGTCACACACACATACTAGATGTGGCGAAATTATTCTCTGCATTTGACCCATCACCCTTGTTGACCCCCTGGGAGGTGAGGGGAGCAGTGAGCAGCAGCGGTGCCGCGCCTGGGAATCATTTATGGTGATTTAGCCCACAATTTCAACCCTTAATGCTGAGTGCCAAGCAGGGAGGTAATGGGTCCCATTTTTTTTTTATAGTCTTGGTATGATTCGGCCGAGATTTGAACTCACGACCTACCGATCTCTAACCACTAGACCACTTTTCATTTGCATTTAGCATGTGTTTAGCATAACGCTAACATCTTTGCTCAGCAGGAGTCCTATTGTCGTTTAAAAAAAGCGACATTAAATAGGGGCTTCACGGTGGCAGAGGGGTTAGTGCGTCTGCCTCACAATACGAAGGTCCTGCAGTCCTGGGTTCAAATCCTGGCTCGGGATCTTTCTGTGTGGAGTTTGCATGTTCTCCCCGTGAGTGCGTGGGTTCCCTCCGGGTACTCCGGCTTCCTCCCACTTCCAAAGACATGCACCTGGGGATAGGTTGATTGGCAACACTAAATTGGCCCTAGTGTGTGAATGTTGTCTGTCTGTCCGTGTTGGCCCTGCGATGAGGTGGTGACTTGTCCAGGGTGTACCCCGCCTTCCGCCCGATAGTAGCTGAGATAGGCGCCAGCGCCCCCCGCGACCCCGAAAGGGAATGAGCGGTAGAAAATGGATGGATGGACATTAAATAGCTGAGCAACTTTTGTTTCAGAAATGAAAATAGAAAAAAATGGCCAAAAATGGGATTTTTGATTTGCATTTAAGAATTCTGGCCTGGGAACGCCTCGGGATCCCCCGGGAAGAGCTAGACGAAGTAGCTGGGGAGAGGGAAGTCTGGGCTTCCCTGCTTAGGCTGCTGCCCCCGCGACCCGACCTCGGATAAGCGGAAGAAGATGGGTGGATGGATGGGCATTTAAGAATTCGAAATACAATGAACGAAAGGTACACGGACCTAACGTGTCAAAACTCAGACTCGCAGTTTGCGGATTATTTTAGTGCTAATAAAGACATCAAATGTGCTTCCATGACTGTAGTCTTCTTGTCCACAAACAGGGCATTGTGGGATTGCAAGTTTGTCACTTCAATCATTGATTTGTTGTTCACTACTCCCTCGTAGTAGTAGTGTGTATGCCTGCGTGTGCTACTGTTCGATACAAAGTTCAGTTTGGTGTGACGCTGGTTGTTGCTTTTTATTTGTAAAAAAAGTAACTTTTCCTGCATTGAACTTTGTGTCATGTTGACGTGCAACCACATCAAAAACAGCGTCTGTATATCAAACGTCCATCCATCCATCCATTTTCTACCGCTTATTCCCTTTTGGGGTCGCGGGGGGCGCTGGCGCCTATCTCAGCTACAATCGGGCGGAAGGCGGGGTACACCCTGGACAAGTCGCCACCTCATCGCAGGGCCAACACAGATAGACAGACAACATTCACACTCACATTCACACACTAGGGCCAATTTAGTGTTGCCAATCAACCTATCCCCAGGTGCATGTCTTTGGAAGTGGGAGGAAGCCGGAGTACCTGGAGGGAACCCACGCATTCACGGGGAGAACATGCAAACTCCGCACAGAAAGATCCCGAGGCTGGATTTGAACCCAGGACTGCAGGACCTTCGTATTGTGAGGCAGACGCACTAACCCCTCTGCCACCGTGAAGCCCAATATATCAACGTCTCAAACGTAATTAATTAGATTGCTCGTTACTAGTCAAATTAACAGAGTTTCATTTGTAACACTGTACTTGACATGCTTTGTGTACAGCAGGGGTCACCAACCTTTTTAAAAGCAAGAGCTACTTTTTGGGTACTGATTAATGCGAAGGGCTACCAGTTTGATACACACTTAAATAAATTGCCAGACATAGCCAATTTGCTCAATTTACCTTTAATAAATAAATCTATATATATATATATATAAAAAATGGGTATTTCTGTCTGTCATTCCGTCGTACATTTTTTTTCCTTTTACGGACGTTTTTTTGTAGAGAATAAATGATGAAAAAAACACTTAATTGAACGGTTTAAAAGAGGAGAAAACACGAAAAAAATTAAAATAAAATTTTGAAACATAGTTTATCTTCAATTTCAAATCTTTAAAATTCAAAATTCAACCGAAAAAAATGAATAAAAAAACTAGCTGATACGAATATTTTTGAAAAAAATAAAAATAGAATTTATGGAACATTATTAGTAATTTTTTCGGATTAAAATTAACTTTCGAATTTTGATGACATGTTTTAAATAGGTTAAAATCCAATCCGCACTTTGTTAGAATATATAACAAATTGGACCAAGCTATATGTCTAACAGGGACGGCGTGGCGCAGTGGGAGAGTGGCCGTGCGCAACCCGAGGGTCCCTGGTTCAAATCCCACCTAGTACCAACCTAGTCATGTCCGTTGTGTCCTGAGCAAGACACTTCACCCTTGCTCCTGATGGGTTCTGGTTGGCGCCTTGCATGGCAGCTCCCTCCATCAGTGTGTGAATGTGTGTGTGAATGGGTAAATGTGGAAGTAGTGTCAAAGCGCTTTGAGTACCTTGAAGGTAGAAAAAGCGCTATAGAAGTACAACACATTTATTTATTTATTTAACAAGACCAATCATTATTTCTTCTAGATTTTCCAGAACAAAATTTTTAAAAGAAATCCAAAAGAATTTGAAATAAGATTTACATTTGATTCTACAGATTTTTTAGATTTGCCAGAATATTTGTTTTTACTTTTAGTTATACTGAGTTTGAAGAAATATTTCACAAATATCCTTTGTCGAAAGAACAGAAGCTAAAATGAAGAATTAAATTAAAATGTATTTATTATTCTTTACAACAAAAAAATAAATTTACTTGAACATTGATTTAAATTGTCAGGAAAGAAGAGGAAGGAATTTAAAAGGTCAAAAGGTATATGTGTTTAAAAATCCTAAAATCATTTTTAAGGTTGTATTTTTTCTCTAAAATTGTCTTTCTGAAAGTTCCATCCATTCATTTTCTACCGCTTATTCCCTTTTGGGGTCGCGGGGGGGGGGCCCTGGCGCCTATCTCAGCTACAATCGGGCGGAAGGCATCGTACACCCTGGACAAGTCGCTAATTCATCGCAGGGCCTTTCTGAAAGTTCCAAGAAGCAAAGTAAAAAAATAAATGAGTTTATTTAAACAAGTGAAAAACAAGTCTTTAAAATATTTTCTTGGATTTTCAAATTCTATTTGAGTTTTGTATCTCTTAGAATTAAAAATGTCGAGCAAAACGAGACCAGCTTGCTAGTAAATAAAAAAAATAAAAAAAATATAGGCAGCTCACTGGTAAGTGCTGCTATTTGAGCTATTTTTAGAACCGGCCAGCGGGCGACTCATCTGGTCCTTACGGGCTACCCGGTGCCCGCGGGCACCGCGTTGGTGACCCCTGGTGTACAGTATGTATGTTCAGTAATACAATGCTGCTAATGACTTGTGTTTTTGCTTGGTGTTATGTCCCTTCCAGCGCTCTTATTTTCTTATTTCCACTTCCTGTGTGTTTTCATTTCCTGCCACTTTATCTCTGGCCCGAGCGCTGCCGCCTTCACCTTTTCCGGATTGGGAATCAGGACACACCTGTTCCTGTTTGGCAATCAGTTTGCTTCCTAGTGCCTGTTCCTCCAGACAAGACATGTGCTAGTTTTACTGTGTGCTCCTATACTGCGGAAGTTTTGTTTTTAAATCTGTTACCATATACGTATCAAAACAACTGCACGCCGTCTCCAGTTTTTGCAAGGAACACAGTCAGTGCATGGCAGTTTCAATGTAAAGACTCTGAAATGGACCTCAACTGGAGTCTTTTAGAACAACCTGGTATGTTGATCCTGTCTTATTCGTGAGCATCGGGAGACTTACCGGTAACCTAAACATTAGCGCAGGGGTGTCAAACGTACGGCCCTAGCGCTGGATCCGGCCCGCGGACAGGTTTTATCCGGCCCGCGGGATGAGTTTGCTGAATATAAAAATGAACCTGAAATTTGTGAATGAATAGAGAATAATAGAGAATAGAATAGAGTTTTATTGTCATTATTGCAATGAACAGTTTCAAAGAACAACGAAATTGGAACAGCTCCTCCTAAGGTGCATATACAATATGGTAGTATAAATTAAAAAAAATAAATAAAATAAATAAATAAATAAAAAATAAATTTAAAAAAAAAGATAGAGATGACAGATGTATCTATGTATACATACATAAAACATTATTTCACATTGTAGTCCAAAAAAATAGAAAAACATTTAAACATTACACATGAGGACATGATGGACATATGGACACTCAGTGCCTGTTTAATGCTACTATGGCTCTTGGGTAAAAGCTATTTTTTAGTCTATTGGTGCTCGCTTTTAGCACCCTGTAACGTCTGCCTGAGGGTAGCAGTTCCAGGTGGCTGTGCCCGGGGTGGAATGGGTCTTTCAGGATGCTCTGTGCTTTCCTGAGACAGCGGGAGCTGTACAGGTCAGCCAGGGGGGGGAGGGGGCATCCGATTAACTTCTGGGCGGTCTTTATGACTCTCTGGAGCGCCGTTCTCTCTGCGGCCGTGCAGCTGCTGAACCACACGCAGATGCAGTAGGTCAGGATGCTCTCAATGGAGCACCGGTAGAAGGACACCAGCAGTTCCTGTGAGAGGTGGTTGTTCCTGAGTATTCTCAGGAAGTGCAGTCTCTGGTGTGCCTTCTTGATGGTAGCCGTGGTGTTGGTGCTCCAGGATAGGTCGTCGCCCAGGTGGACTCCCAGGGAGCGGAAGTCGGAGACCCTCTCCACACAGTCACCACTGATGATCAGGGGCAGGATGTCCGTTTTTTTCCTCCTGAAGTCTATGACCAGCTCCTTGGTCTTGGAGGTGTTCAGGGCCAGGTTGTTGACTTTGCACCAATCCGACAGCTTCTCCACCTCATCCCGATATGCAGCCTCGTCTCCCTCCGAGATGAGCCCCACTACGGTGGTGTCATCCGCAAATTTGATGATGGAGTTGCTGGAGTGGGCAGGTGTGCAGTCGTATGTGTAGATGGAGTAGAGAAGGGGGCTCAGCACGCAGCCTTGTGGAGAGCCGGTACTGAGGTGCAGGCTTGATGACATGTGGCGACCCAACTGCACCCTCTGGGGGCGGTTGGATAAGAAGTCCTTAATCCACTGCTGTTCTAAATGTGCCCACTGGATGTCGCAATAGCAATTCTTTGCATCTTTGTAGATGATGCTGCACATGTACAAAAGGAAAATGATCAAGCTCTATAAATAAATTCCTGTAATTTGATTTTGATATACTTTTTTTTAACCTTGATAGATTGAAAATAAACACCAGTTGTCATGTCTTTTGATCATGTTTTGTTTGGCTATGTTCTGTTTGGTTTTTGGACTCTTTTAGTGTCTGTTTACGCTCCATTCTTTCAGTTACCATGTCAACCCATTAGTTTCCCCCGCCTCATTTGTTTGGACTCACCTGTGTTATTCAAGACTTTGTTATTGAAGCTTGTAGTTGCCAGGCAGTCGGCCTGGCGTCATCACTCCTGACATTGAATAACATTTTCATGCTCATTATTCACGCTTGATTCATGCTGCTCTTGATTTGCCACGTATGTTTTCTTTGTTATTCAAGCCACAGTTTAGTGCGTTGTTTAGTTTGTGTTTCATGTTCTAAGTTGTTTTTGCCTTCGCCATGGGCGCGCCTTTTGTTTAGTACTTTTTGAGTAAAATATTATATCATGTATTTACCTTCACGCAATGTCCAATCCAGTTCTTTTGCATCTCGGGAAAACAATCCACACAGGAAACTGCACCATAGTCCTAGTTTGACACCAATGAGTTGACTGATGAACATTGTCACAAATTGTTCAGAAAATACAAATCAATCAATCAATCAATGTTTACTTATATAGCCCTAAATCACTAGTGTCTCAAAGGGCTGCACAAACCACCACGACATCCTCGGTAGGCCCACATAAGGGCAAGGAAAACTCACACCCAGTGGGACATCGGTGACAATAATGACCCAGTGGGACGTCGGTGACAATGATGACTATGAGAACCTTGGAGAGGAGGAAAGCAATGGATGTCGAGCGGGTCTAACATGATACTGTGAAAGTTCAATCCACAATGGATCCAACACAGTCGCGAGAGTCCAGTCCAAAGCGGATCCAACACAGCAGCGAGAGTCCCGTTCACAGTGGAGCCAGCAGGAAACCATCCCAAGCGGAGGCGGATCAGCAGCGCAGAGACGTCCCCAGCCGATACACAGGCAAGCAGTACATGGCCACCGGATCGGACCGGACCCCCTCCACAAGGGAGAGTGGGACATATGTATACTAGCCCTGCGATGAGGTGGCGACTTGTCCAGGGTGTACCCTGCCTTCCGCCCGATTGTAGCTGAGATAGGAAATAAGCGGTAGAAAATGGATGGATTGTGTTTGTATACTATTAATCGCAACAGGTAATTGTAAATAAACAAACAAAAAAACATGATTGGTGCAATTTCAAAATGAGCTTGTTCTATTTTTAAACAAAGAAAACGGTCTGAAGTTGTCTTTATTTTTAATTTATCGTGCCGTGATTTTACCGGTCCGGCCCACTTGGGAGTATATTTTTCTCCATGTGGCCCCCCAATATAAAATGAGTTTGACACCCCTGATTTAAAGCATGTCCAAAGTGCAGCCTGTTGGCCATTTTTGGCCCCCGGCTAATTTTTCAACGGCCCACGGCACATTCCAAAGATGTTTAAAAAAAACAACAACAAACAAGTGGAATAAAAGAACAAACAGGTCAACTGTGACCACAAAAAGTTGCGATGTTGACTTTAATAACACATAGCTGCCATCTTGGCTGTTTTTTTTTGTTTTTTTTATTTCAAGCTGTCACTGCTCAAAAAATAATAAATCTAACTGTTATGAATTATTGACTTATTCAAGGCTCCAAATATTTCACATCAAATATTCTACTTTGAAATATTTTGAGTGGGAAATATTGCATATTTTGTGTGATTCCCATATTAAAATGTTTTTCCTTGACAAAAAGGAGAAAAGAAACACAAAGAATAAAAGTATAATTGACTGAGCTGAAGTTGATCTAGAGCAAGGGGTCAGCAACCCAAAATGTTGAATGTTGGACCGAAAATACAAAAAAAAAAAAATCCGTCTGGAGCCGCAAAAAATTAAAAGCCATATTACATACAGATAGTGTGTCATGACATAAATTGAATTAAGAGGACTTAAAGGAAACTAAATGAGCTCAAATATAGCTACAAATGAGACATAAAGATACAATATGTACATACAGCTAGCCTAAATAGCATGTTAGCATCGATTAGCTTGCAGTCATGTAGTGACCAAATATGTCCGATTATCACTCCACAAAAATCAATAACATCAACAAAACTCACTTTTCTGCATGAATACACAACGTTAAAAGTTTGGTAGACACAATGAGACAGAAAAAGAAGTGGCATCAAACACGTCCTAGAAAGTCGGAAAAAGTTATACATGTAAGCAAACTACGGTGAGTTCAAAGACTGCCAAAATTAGTGGGACAAAACGGCGCTCGCCAAATACTGGAATCAGTGAAGCATGTTTAATATAAACAGTGTGCTCTGTCATGTTTGTCCTCCTACAGAAACCATATTTAACCAAAACTGTTTTTTTTCCTTTTTTTATATATACATTTTTGAAAAAGCTCCAGAGAGCCACTAGGGCGGCGCTAAAGAGCCGCAAGTCTTTTTTTTTTTTCCATGCCAATTTTCATTTATTCCAGCAATTAGATTTACAAGGTGACACTGATATGATAAACTCAAAATACTACAGATTTTTAAGACTTCTTTTGATATAATTTTGATAATTACGGTTTATATCTTATTGCGGGGTTGCCTACATAGGCGGTCCTCTCCAAGGTTTCTCATAGTCATTGTCACCGACGACCCACTGGGGTGAGTTTTTCCTTGCCCTTATGTGGGCTCTGTACCGCGGCTGCTAGACTTTTGACAAGAACAAGAAAGTTTGATCACATTACGCCTGTACTGGCTCACCTGCACTGGCTTCCTGTGCACTTAAGATGTGACTTTAAGGTTTTACTACTTACGTATAAAATACTACACGGTCTAGCTCCAGCCTATCTTGCCGATTGTATTGTACCGTATGTCCCGGCAAGAAATCTGCGTTCAAAAGACTCCGGCTTATTAGTGATTCCTAGAGCTCAAAAAATGTCTGCGGGCTATAGAGCGTTTTCCGTTCGGGCTCCAGTACTCTGGAATGCCCTCCCGGTAACAGTTCGAGATGCCACCTCAGTAGAAGCATTTAAGTCTCATCTTAAAACTCATCTGTACACTCTAGCCTTTAAATAGACCTCCTTTTTAGACCAGTTGATCTGCCGCTTCTTTTCTTTCTCCTATGTCCCCCCCTCCCTTGTGGAGGGGGTCCGGTCCGATGACCATGGATGAAGTACTGACTGTCCAGAGTCGAGACCCAGGATGGACCGCTCGTCGGGACCCAGGATGGACCGCTCGCCTGTATCGGTTGGGGACATCTCTACGCTGCTGATCCGCTTGAGATGGTTTCCTGTGGACGGGACTCTCACTGCTGTCTTGGAGCCACTATGGATTGAACTTTCACAGTATCATGTTAGACCCGCTCGACATCCATTGCTTTCGGTCCCCTAGAGGGGGGGGGTTGCCCACATCTGAGGTCCTCTCCAAGGTTTCTCATAGTCAGCATTGTCACTGGCGTCCCACTGAATGTGAATTCTCCCTGCCCACTGGGTGTGAGTTTTCCTTGCCCTTTTGTGGGTTCTTCCGAGGATGTTGTAGTCGTAATGATTTGTGCAGCCCTTTGAGACACTAGTGATTTGGGGCTATATAAATAAACATTGATTGATTGATTGATTGATGTCGCTGTGGCTTGTGCAGCCCTTTGAAACACTTGTGATTTAGAGCTATATAAATAAACATTGATTGATTGATTGACTTGAAAATTCTAGACAATTTGGGGTTTTCAATCCAACAAAATACCAATAATACCATAATATTCTAATTCCAAAACCAAACCCAAGACAGAAACATTCAGAATTTCAATCAACAGAGCAATTGAGAGCACACACAAACACAAAAAAATCCAAAAGAAGTCGAACAAAAATGAATAATATCAACAGTTTCTGTATTAATAATAATTCCAACATAGCAGTGACTAGAAATCCCTCATTGACATTATCATCACAGACTTTTGTGAAAAATAAAAACAGTAAGTCTTAAAATAAAATAAAAAAATGTATGTCATATCGGGGCCCTATTGGATAAATAAATAATAAATAAATGTTGTACTTGTATAGCGCTTTTCTACCTTCAAGGTACTCAAAGCGCTTTGACACTACTTCCACATTTACCCATTCACACACACATTCACACATTGATGGAGGGAGCTGCCATGCAAGGCGCCAACCAGCACCCATCAGGAGCAAGGGTGAAGTGTCTTGCTCAGGACACAACGGACGTGACGAGGTTGGTACTAGGTGGGATTTGAACCAGGGACCCTCGGGTTGCGCACGGCCACTTTTCCCACTGCGCCACGCCGTCCCCCCATAAATTTTAGTCATTGCTCAAAAAATTATAATACATGGAAATCAATGTTCTGAATGAGTATTGACCTATTTAAGGCTCCAAATACTTCATGTCAAATATTATATTTAAAATGTTTGGGGGTGGGGCAAATATTTCGTATTTTGTGTTTTTGCCCAAAAAAAAGTTAGTCTTCTTTGCCATATAAGGCATAACAATAAAACATTTTCTAAGTTTGTTTTCGAATAAACCTGAAGTTGAACTACAGATTTTGACGTTGAATAATAATAATAAACAAAAACAACTATTTTTTTTTTTACATTTTCCTGACTGAGACCCTGCCCGATCCTCTGCACCAAACTTGAGGGGAGCCCCTAAAGTTTTAAAAAAATAGTTGTGGAAGTCGCTTCCTACTAGTTCCACGATGACACACGTCGCAGGAGCCAGGCCGTTTTTTTTTTTTTTTTAATGTTCATGTATTCAATAAACATTATTTTCAAATGTTTTCTCTCCCCTCTCCTCCACTGGCAGCTCACTGTTAAAGACGACAGATGAGATTACCACCTGTGAAATCTAATCACCTGCCAGCTGTGTCTCGCCGGCAGCACATGCCCCGCCCCTATCCGATAGTGCTCCGCGCTCAACACCATCGACAGAAGCGGTGACCTTTGCTCCTGCAGGGGCACTGGTCACATTCTCCCTCCACAAATGCCAATCAATCAATCAATGTTTATTTATATAGCCCCAAATCACAAATGTCTCAAAGGACTGCACAAATCATTACGACTACAACATCCTCGGAAGAACCCACAAAAGGGCAAGGAAAACTCACACCCAGTGGGCAGGGAGAATTCACATCCAGTGGGACGCCAGTGACAATGCTGACTATGAGAAACCTTGGAGAGGACCTCAGATGTGGGCAACCCCCTCCCCCTCTAGGGGACCGAAAGCAATGGATGTCGAGCGGGTCTAACATGATACTGTGAAAGTTCAATCCATAGTGGCTCCAACACAGCCGCGAGAGTTCAGTTCAAGCGGATCCAAGACGGCAGCGAGAGTCCCGTCCACAGGAAACCATCTCAAGCGGAGGCGGATCCGCAGCGTAGAGATGTCCCCAACAGATACAGGCGAGCGGTCCATCCTGGGTCCCGACGAGCGGTCCATCCTGGGTCTCGACTCTGGACAGCCAGTACTTCATCCATGGTCATCGGACCGGACCCCCTCCCTTGGGACATAGGAGAAAGAAAAGAAGCGGCAGATCAACTGGTCTAAAAAGGAGGTCTATTTAAAGGCTAGAGTATAGAGATGAGTTTTAAGGTGAGACTTAAATGCTTCTACTGAGGTAGCATCTCGAACTGTTACCGGGAGGGCATTCCAGAGTACTGGAGCCCGAAAAAAAAAACGCTCTATAGCCCGCAGACTTTTTTTGGGCTCTAGGAATCACTAATAAGCCGGAGTCTTTTGAACGCAGATTTCTTGCCGGGACATATGGTACAATACAATCGGCAAGATAGGATGGAGCTAGACCGTGTAGTATTTTATACGTAAGTAGTAAAACCTTAAAGTCACATCTTAAGTGCACAGGAAGCCAGTGCAGGTGAGCCAGTACAGGCGTAATGTGATCAAACTTTCTTGTTCTTGTCAAAAGTCTAGCAGCCGCATTTTGTACCAACTGTAATCTTTTAATGCTAGACATGGGGAGACCCGAAAATAATACGTTACAGTAATCGAGACGAGACGTAACAAACGCATGGATAATGATCTCGGCGTCTTTAGTGGACAAAATGGAGCGAATTTTAGCGATATTACGGAGATGAAAGAAATGTGTATATATACATTTTTAAAAATGAAAAATATCAAAATGGCGCCTGCGTTATTTGAATTTTTCAGTGTGTGGCCGTCATTGGAAAAAGTTTGGACGCCCCTTATGTAGAGGGTTTTAGTTGGGCTCTAATTCTTCATCTTTGGTGTGTTTTGTCCAAAGTATGTCCACTGTTTCAATCCGTGGACATACAGTATAGTCACTGCCTTCAACATTATACTCTTTCTTCCCCCCAACAGGGGACAACGTCTTATTGTGAAGGAGGATTAAGTTTTCCTGCCTTTATTCTAATAGTGTGGTTACAGATGAATGAGGTAAGAAGAAGCACACAATAAAAACTGTTGTTTTTGCCTACTGGAAAGTGTTCATAGCGCTTCACTTTTTACACATTTTATGTTATGTTATAGCCTTATTCCAAAATGGAATTGTATTTCTGCCTTTAAAATAAATAGACCTCCTTTTTAGACCAGTTGATCTGCCGCTTCTTTTCTTTCTCCTATGTCCCCCCCTCCCTTGTGGAGGGGGTCCGGTCCGATGACCATGGATGAAGTACTGACTGTCCAGAGTCGAGACCCAGGATGGACCGCTCGCCTGTATCGGTTGGGGACATCTCTACGCTGCTGATCCGCTTGAGATGGTTTCCTGTGGACGGGACTCTCACTGCTGTCTTGGAGCCACTATGGATTGAACTTTCACAGTATCATGTTGGACCCGCTCGACATCCATTGCTTTCGGTCCCCTAGAGGGGGGGGGGTTGCCCACATCTGAGGTCCTCTCCAAGGTTTCTCATAGTCAGCATTGTCACTGGCGTCCCACTGAATGTGAATTCTCCCTGCCCACTGGGTGTGAGTTTTCCTTGCCCTTTTGTGGGTTCTTCCGAGGATGTTGTAGTCGTAATGATTTGTGCAGTCCTTTGAGACATTTGTGATTTGGGGCTATATAAATAAACATTGATTGATGATTGATTGAAAATTCTACGGATAATACCCTATACCAGGCCGGGCAATTATTATGACACTAATGCAAAACCTCACAATAATGTCTGATTGAATTCTAAAACCATTATGACAGACCACCCTGAAAATGTTTCTATGAAAGATAAAACATTGAATATTGACAAAATGTGATCGACACATTTTACAATCCAGGGAAACGCAACAAAAATGCAACAAACAGTGAAATATGAACATGAAGGGCACAACATAAACCCACCTAAAATCTGATATATCACTCAGCTTTAGAACCTTGTTGTGAAAATCTCCTTCCGCGTCTGTGGAAACGCTCCCCACCCACACTGGTTGTTGCCACGTCTGAGCTGCTATGACTTACATTACCATAGTAACTAATTAGATTACTACAGTAACTAATTAGATTACCATAGTAACTGGTTTATCATCCATAAGCGCGGATTCCAACCATTGAAATACTTTGTATAGTTAAAGACTTTCGGTCGTTAGAAAACATCATAATGGCAGCTACACTTTCCATCTTAAAGATCTAAAAAAAGATATTTGGTAATGTCCGGCAGGCCAGATTGAAAAGCTCAACGGGCTGCATGTGGCCTTAAAGGCCTACTGAAATGAGATTTTCTTATTTAAACGGGGATAGCAGGTCCATTCTAGGTATCATACGTGATTATTTCGTGACATTGCCATATTTTTGCTGAAAGGATTTAGTAGAGAACATCCACGATAAAGTTCGCAACTTTTGGTGCTGATAAAAAAGCCTTGCCTGCACCGGAAGTAGCAGACGATGTGCGCGAGACGTCACGGGTTGTGGAGCTCCTCACATCTGAACATTGTTTACAATCATGGCCACCAGCAGCCAGAGAGATTCGGACCGAGTAAGCGACGATTTCCCCATTAGTTTGAGCGAGGATGAAAGATTCGTGGATAAGGAAAGTGAGAGTGAAGCACTAGAAAAAAAAAAACACTATACAGTGTGAGTGATTCAGATGTTATTAGACTAATTTACTAGGATAATTCTAGAAAATCCCTTATCTGCTTATTGTGTTACTAGTGTTTTAGTGAGATTATACGGTCGTACCTGTACAACCTGAAGGTCGGCACCGCACCTTTCTTCAGCACCAGTCGACGGGTGGTGGCGATGCCCGTCTCTGCCCTTTGCAAGGGACCCTCTTTCAAAATGATCGCTGCATAATACACTGTACTTTGTGTGTGTGTGGTCCAATCCAACCGTGTTCGCTTGACTGCTCTGTTCCATAGTAAAGCGTCACCGTCATCTTTCGGGAATGTAAACAATGAAACACCGACTGTGTTTGTGTTGCTAAAAGCGGCCGCATTACACCGCTTCCCACTTACTGCTTTCTTCTTTGATGTCTCCATTATTCATTGAACAAATTGCAAAAGATACAGCAACACAGATGTCCATTATACTGTGGAATCATGCGATGAAAACAGACGACTTATAGCTGGGAACGATGCTGGAACAAAATGTCCTCTATAATGCGTGACGTTTCAGCAGGATACTTCGGCGCAAAATTTTAAAATTGCAATTTAGTAAACTAAAAAGGCCGTATTGGCATGTGTTGCAATGTTAATATTTCATCATTGATATATAAACTATCAGACTACGTGGTCGGTACTAGTGGGTTTCAGTAGGCTTTTAATTTGCCCTTTTTCTGCCCTATAATAACAATGTGACGTTTGTTTTGTTTTATCGCAAATGTGTTAAAACTAAAAAAACACTTTGTACATAAGTATGCACAGCTTTTGCTCAATACTTAGTTGATGCATCTTTGGCAGCAATTACAGCCTCAAGTCTTTTTGAATACCATGCCACAAGCTTGGCACGTCTTTCTCTGGGCAGTTTTGCCCATTCTTCTTTGCAGCATCTCTCAAGCTCCATCAAGTTGGATGGGAAGCATTAGTTTTCATCCAGGATGTCTCTGTCCATTGCTGCATTCATCTTAGTCAAGTCAGGGAGGTGACCAAGGACCTGATAGTCACTCTGTCAGAGCTACATAACCAGATTGAACAGAGCATGGAGCAACAACAATGACGCCAGCCCGACTGCCTGGCAACTACATGCTTAAATAATAGTGACATGATTAACACAGGTGAGTAAGTCCTAAACAAATCAGGTGCGTGAGTCCAAATGAGTGCAGGTGAACTAATCGGTCGTCATGGTGACAAAACAATGGAGCCTAAACAGGAACTAGAAAGAGTCTTAAACCAACAGAACATAACGAAAGAAAACGCGACCACAGAACATGACGTTATTAGTGAGAATGTACTTATTTTAAGGTATCTTTTGTTTCATTCGTTTTCCGTTTCGGGCTCCAGTACTCTGGAATGCCCTCCCGGTAACAGTTCGAGATGCTACCTCTGTAGAAACATTTAAGTCTCATCTTAAAACTCATCTGTATACTCTAGCCTTTAAATAGACCTCCTTTTTAGACCAGTTGATCTGCCGCTTCTTTTCTTTTCTTTCTCCTATGTCCCCCCCTCCCTTGTGGAGGGGGTCCGGTCCGATGACCATGGATGAAGTACTGACTGTCCAGAGTCGGGACCCAGGATGGACCGCTCGCCTGTATCGGTTGGGGACATCTCCACGCTGCTGATCCGCTTGAGATGGTTTCCTGTGGACGGGACTCTCACTGCTGTCTTGGAGCCACTATGGATTGAACTTTCACAGTATCATGTTGGACCCGCTCGACATCCATTGCTTTCGGTCCCCTAGAGGGGGGGGGGGTTGCCCACATCTGAGGTCCTCTCCAAGGTTTCTCATAGTCAGCATTGTCACTGGCGTCCCACTGAATGTGAATTCTCCCTGCCCACTGGGTGTGAGTTTTCCTTGCCCTTTTGTGGGTTCTTCCGAGGATGTTGTAGTCGTAATGATTTGTGCAGTCCTTTGAGACATTTGTGATTTGGGGCTATATAAATAAACATTGATTGATTGATTGATTGATTGATTGATTGAGGTTAGCTAATTAAAGACCGAATGTCCCTTTGGGACAGAGGAACCTATTGTATTTCTAAGGTTTTATTAGGGACCGCAATGTCCCTATTGTTTGTTCTTTTTCTTATTATTATTCCGCGGCCTCTTTGAGCTGTAATTTAACCCCCTTAACATGCTTCAAAACTCACCAAATTTTACACACACATCAGGACTGGAAAAAATTGCCATTTAATAAAAAATCTAACCCAAAAACTCAAAATTGCGCTTTTATTTTTTGTCTGATAAGATAATTCTTCTCACAAAGCAGATTTTATGTTAGTGTTTCACTTGTTTTAAGGGTTTTGGTCCGAAATGATCTCAGTAAGATATTACAGCTTGTTGCTGAGATTTTATGACCTATATCAAGTAAAACATGCTTGAAACTAGAATATCAACTGTTGCAAAGATGCGTCATCAACACTCACAAGTATAAAAGTAATTTTTTGAAGTAATTTCTTATTTGAAGCATGAAAAAAAAAAAATCATGACTTTGACACAATTGCCTCATATTAAAACAGATGACAGCCAAATGGACTTGGCTGTTTTATTTTCAATGAAACAATAGAAAATACGTACTCATATAGTAGTACAGTTATTTGTCAAAACGGGGGCTATGGTGTGGTTTGTTTTCCCAGAATGCAAAGGAAGGTGATAGGACATGGCATGAAGGTAAAGACATATTTTAATTTATCTATTAAAAAAAAAAAAAGGCGCGCACAAGGCGGAGAACAAACTTGGCTAAAAAACAAGAACTACCACAAAGGCAAAACTATGGATATGAAACAAAAGACTCGCTAAACGTGACATGAATAAACAAAACTTACTTCAATCCAATCCACTTTATTTATATAGCACATTTAAACAACAATAACGTTTCCAAAGTGCTGCACAGCCATGTTAAAAACAATTGTAAAAAAAAAAAATAAATAAATAAAATAAAATAAAAAAAAAGTATATATATATATAAATATATATTAAGCTCCACCAATGACTGAATAAAAACAAAAAATAAATAAATATAAAAACAATATAAAAACAAATATGATTAAAACCTATTTAAAGGGTAAAATCAATTAAAACAGTAAAAGTAGTGAAGGGTCCGTCGAGCTCATAGAGCAAAACCCCGTACCGCTTTTAGAAAGTCACGTGACCGATCATGAGCTGTTTTGGTCACGTGACCGACACGTGAACTATGGCGAACTGACGCCTGTGCGCCAAACTGTGTTAATAAGGAAGCGCATCCGTCAACGACATGCTGCTGCCAACAGAATCGCCGCACTTCTGTCATTGATTATTTTGTAATTTATCGTCATCGGAGATCATGGAGCAGCCTCAGGCAAAAAGCAAGATGTCCGCCGTAAAATAACTATGAAGAGAAATCGTCTAAAATTTAATACGTTGGAAAAACTGGTTTTTTTCTTCATAAAAATATGTAAAAAAAAAAAATAATAATTCAATCCACAAGCATCCTCATTCACATGTTCTCTTTGATTTCCATGTTATGATACATGTTCACATTATTTATTGACTATCTAAAAAAGATAATGTATTTTTGTTTAAATGAAGATATGAAATAATCCTAAAAGGAAATACAATGACTTGGTTTATTTTATTGTATATACTAGGTCATAAAATCAGCGTCAGTTGAGTCGGTCCATAGGTTACCTGTAGGGATTTTTAATGTCCAGCAGATGTCAGTATTTAGTGACACAGTATCAATACAGTTTTGCAATGTGTCGAAACGCTTCATGACGCTTCATCAACCTATCACTACTTGGAAGAAACTGAGCAGAGCTATACATAACCAGAGTGAACAGAGCATGGAGCAACAACAATGACGCCAGCCCGACTGCCTGGCAACTACATGCTTAAATAATAGTGACATGATTCACACAGGTGAGTGAGTCCTAAACAAATCAGGTGCGTGAGTCCAAATGAGGGCTTCACGGTGGCAGAGGGGTTAGTGCGTCTGCCTCACAATACGAAGGTCCTGCAGTCCTGGGTTCAATCCCAGGCTCGGGATCTTTCTGTGTGGAGTTTGCATGTTCTCCCCGTGAATGCGTGGGTTCCCTCCGGGTACTCCGGCTTCCTCCCACCTCCAAAGACATGCACCTGGGGATAGGTTGATTGGCAACACTAAATTGGCCCTAGTGTGTGAATGTTGTCTGTCTATCTGTGTTGGCCCTGTGATGAGGTGGCGACTTGTCCAGGGTGTACCCCGCCTTCCGCCCGATTCTAGCTGAGATAGGCGCCAGCGCCCCCCGCGACCCCAAAAAGGGAATGAGCGGTAGAAAATGGATGGATGGATGGAGTCCAAATTAGTGCAGGTGAACTAATCGGTCGTCATGGTGACAAAACAATGGAGCCTAAACAGGAACTAGAAAGACTCTTAAACCAACAGAACATAACGAAACAAAACGCGACCACAGAACATGACGTTATTAGTGAGAATGTACTTATTTTAAGGTATCTTTTGTTTCATTGAAGTGAAGCTAATTAAAAACCGAATGTCCCTTGGGGACAGAGGACCCTATTGTATTTCTAAGGTTTTATTAGGGACCGCAATGTCCCTATTGTTTGTTCTTTTTCTTATTATTATTCCGCGGCCTCTTTGAGCTGTAATTTGACCCCCTTAACATGCTTCAAAACTCACCAAATTTTACACACACATCAGGACTGAAATAAATTGCCATTTAATAAAAAATCAAACCCAAAAACTCAAAATTGCGCTCTAGTGCCTCCTAGGAAAAAATACAGACACAACTGGTTGTAACTTCCGCTAGGAATGTCGTAGAGACATGAAACAAAAACCTCTATGTAGGTCTGACTTAGACCTACATTTCATCCACGAACTTTCTTCAGCAAAAATCAACAGGAAGTTGGCAAAAACCCCTTCAAAACAAAAGTTTCCTAAAAAATGTCATTTTTGCGTCTTTGAGCTATAATTTGACCCCCTTTTTAAAATAATTCAAAACTCACCAAACTGGACACACACATCAGGACTGGCGAAAATTGCGATCTAATAAAAAAACAGAAAAACCCAAAACTCAAAATTGCACTCTAGCGCCCCCTAGGAATAAAACAGACACAACTGCTCCTATGAAGAAAACTCAGACAAAACTGCTTGTAACTTCCGGTAGGATTGTCGTAAAGACATGAAACAAAAACGTCTATGTAGGTCTCACTTAGACCTACATTTTAATTGTAGACATCCCCAAAACTCAAAATTGCACTCTAGCGCCCCCTAGGAATAAAACACAGACAAAACTGCTCCTAGGAAGAAAACTCAGACAAAACTGCTTGTAACTTCCGGTAGGATTGTCGTAGAGACATGAAACAAAAACCTCTATGTAGGTCTCACTTAGACCTACATTTTAATTGTTGACATCCTTCAGCAAAAATCAACAAGAAGTTGGCAATTACCCCTTCAAAACAAAAGTTTACTAAAAATTGTCATTTTTGCCTCTTTGAGCTGTAATTTGACCCCTTTTAAAATGCTTCAAAACTCACCAAACTGGACACACACATCAGGACTGGCGAAAATTGCGATCTAACAAAAAAACAAAAAAACCCAAAACTCAAAATTGCACTCTAGCGCCCCCTAGGAATAAAACACAGACAAAACTGCTCCTAGGAAGAAAACTTGGACAAAACTGCTCGTAACTCCCGGTAGGATTGTCGTAGAGACATGAAACAAAAACCTCTATGTAGATCTCACTTAGACCTACATTTTAATTATCGACATCCTTCAGCAAAAATCAACAGGAAGTTGGCAATTACCCATTCAAAACAAAAGTTTCCGAAAAAATGTAATTTTTGCCTCTTTGAGCTATAATTTAACCCATTTTTAAAATAATTCAAAACTCACCAAACTGGACACACACATCAGGACTGGCGAAAATTGCGATCTAATAAAAAAACCAAACCCCAAAACTCAAAATTGCACTCTAGCGCCCCCTAGGAATAAAACACAGACAAAACTGCTCCCAGGAAGAAAACTCAGACAAAACTGCTTGTAACTTCTGGTAGGATTGTCGTAGAGACATGAAACAAAAACCTCCATGTAGGTCTCACTTAGACCTACATTTTAATTATTGACATCCTTCAGCAAAAATCAACAAGAAGTTGGCAATCACCCCTTCAAAACAAAAGTTTTGTAAAAACCCGTCACCTTTTTTCAAACATTATCTCCTCTGAGCGCGTTTGTTGTGTCGGCTTCAAACTCCCTCAGGAGAGAGATTGAACCCTTCTGATTAAAATTTGCGGAAATAGTTTTAACAACCGCTCAGGTTTTGACTTTACGAGCCTTCAAAAACTCCTGCGCTGATGCTGCCGTCTCAAGATGGCCGCTTAAAAGCAGGAAGCACCCGCGTGACCACACAATGCCGGGAAGGTAGGTACTGTGCGGGTAAAGATATGTTGACGGGGTGAAAGAAGGAGGCACCAGTTTGACTCCAGGATACAGAGAAGGTAGGTAATGTGCAGGTAAAGATATGTTGTCTGGGTGATGGCAGGAAGCACCAGCGTGTATGGGTGACAGCAAGAAGCACCAGTGAGACCCCAGGATACAGAGAAGGTAGGTAATGTGCAGGTAAAGATATGTTGTCTGGGTGATGGCAGGAAGCACCAGCGTGTATGGGTGACAGCAAGAAGCACCAGTGAGACCCCAGGATGCAGGGAAAGTAGGTCATGTGAAGGTAAAGGCAGGAAACAGCAGCAAAAGTCGGTCCCGTCCATGCGTTAATTTTACTTGTTTTGGAAAGTCTTGACAGGCCAAATTTTCTTGTTCTATCGGCAAATAGAATACCCCTCATTTTTGCATGTTTTATTCTTGTTTATGAACACTGACTTTTTGCGGTGTGTCAATGCGCAGGACTTCAGTCAAGGAAGCGCACCCAGTGTTTGTTTGGCATCCGTCACTTTAGCAAAACTTTTATATTGCTGTGTTTGTTACTTTCCCCCCTGCTGGGTGGCCTCTGCTATACACTTTGAACATGTCAGGATGTGCGAGCTATCTTGTTAGCGCTCCATCTATCTTTAGGCGCTGACGCTGCCTCTCATGACTCACCGAGACACACACACACACCGGGGATTATTAATGTTTTACCAAAATAGTTGGACGGAAATAACATCAGCTCAGGCGGCGGCGACGGCGATGACATCCTCCTTAGGTGTTATTGATCTTTTCACCCACTCCATCTCCACACACCCCAATTAATTCCAGTTGTCTCTGCACCGATTGTCCTTCTCCTCTCTTTTTTATATGGGATTCATTGGCCACCCCTGCAAAAGTGTAAATCGCAATCTTTTCTCCTCCTTATCGGAGACGTGCCTGAGCGCCTTCCCGAGTTCATTTGTGGAACGCCGCGTCATGGCCTGCGTCCGGCCTTTCAGACTCTCTCTTTGGCGTTCTTTGGTAATCAGTGGAAGGGTTGAGGGTTGGGGGGGACGCGGACGTAATGAAGCGGCTTCCCGCCGGGTCCGTGTTTGATGCCGAGGGCGGCCAGGCAAGCACGGAGACCATTTAGAGGCTGGCGGCTTTGGCTTTCTGCTACAAAAACATCTCGGGGAGTGAGAGAGAGAGAGAGACGCAGCTTGACCGCTCGCTGGACTATCTTGTCATGCGGCGGCTAATACGTCCAGAGGTGGCGATGTGTTAATGAACACAGTCCAACGGTCAGAGTTGGAGATAAGCCTTTTAGGAATAAAAATGAGCTATATTTCATTTTTAATTAATGGCCTACTGAAATGAGATTTTTTGAAATTTAAACGGGGATAGCAGGTCCATTCTATGTGTCATACTTGATAATTTCGCGATATTACCATATTTTTGCTGAAAGGACCTAGTAGAGATCATCCACGATAAAGTTCACAACTTTTGGTCGCTAATAAAAAAAGCCTTGCCTTTACCGGATGTGCGCGTGACGTCACGAGTTGTGGAGCTCATCACATACTCATTGTTTACAATCATGGCCATCAGCAGGAAGAGCGATTTGGACCGAGAAAGCGACAATTCCCCCATTAATTTGAGCGAGGATGAAAGATTTGTGGATGAGGAAAGTGAGAGTGAAGGACAAGGGGGAAAAAAAAAAGGTGAGGGCAGTGGGAGAGATTCAGATACTAGACACATTTACTAGGATCATTCTGGAAAATCCCTTACCTGCTTATTGTGTTACTAGTGTTTTAGTGAGAATATATAGTTGTACTTGAAAGTCGGAGGGGTGTGGTGACCGCCAGTGTCTCTGAGGGAAGCCACGTTTCTCGACGAGGCTAAGCGAAGGCAGCCGGTCAGGCCGGGCTGAGCTTTTTCCCCCCTCCATTATATGTGTCATATTTGATCATTTCGCGATATCGCCGTATTTTTGCTGAAAGGATTTAGTAGAGAACAGCGACGTTAAAGTTCGCAACTTTTGGTCGCTAATAAAAAAGACACTGACGATGTGCGTGTGACGTCACTGGTTGTGGAGCTCCTCAAATCCTCACATTGTTTACAATCATGGCCACCAGCAGCGAGAGCGATTCGGACCGAGAAAGCGACGATTTTCCCATTAATTTGAGCGAGGATGACAGATTTGATGATGAGGATAGGGAGAGTGAAGGACTAGGAAAAAAAAAAAAGGACAGGGCAGTGGGAGCGATTCAGATATTAGACACATTTACTAGGATAATTCTGGAAAATCCCTTACCTGCTTATTGTGTTACTAGTGTTTTAGTGAGAATATATAGTTGTACTTGAAAGTCGGAGGGGTGTGGTGACCGCCAATGTCTCTGAGGGAAGCCACGTTTCTCGACGAGGCGAAGCGAAGGCAGCCGGTCGAGCCGGGCTGAGCTTTTTCCCCCCTCCATTATATGTGTCATACTTGAACATTTCGCGATATCGCCGTATTTTTGCTGAAAGGATTTAGTAGAGAACAGCGACGTTAAAGTTCGCAACTTTTGGTCGCTAATAAAAAAGACACAGACGATGTGCGTGTGACGTCACTGGTTGTGGAGCTCCTCAAATCCTCACATTGTTTACAATCATGGCCACCAGCAGCGAGAGCGATTCGGACCGAGAAAGCGACAATTTTCCCATTAATTTGAGCGAGGATGACAGATTTGATGATGAGGATAGGGAGAGTGAAGGACTAGGAAAAAAAAAAAAGGACAGGGCAGTGGGAGCGATTCAAATGTTTAGACACATTTACTAGGATCATTCTGGAAAATCCCTTACCTGCTTATTGTGTTACTAGTGTTTTAGTGAGAATATATAGTTGTGCTTGAAAGTCAGAGGGGTGTGGTGACCGCCAGTGTCTCTGAGGGAAGCCACGTTTCTCGACGAGGCTAAGCGAAGGCAGCCGGTCAGGCCGGGCTGAGCTTTTTCTCCCCTCCATTATATGTGTCATACTTGATCATTTCGCGATATCGCCGTATTTTTGCTGAAAGGATTTAGTAGAGAACAGCGACGTTAAAGTTCGCAACTTTTGGTCGCTAATAAAAAAGCCTTGCCTGTACCGGAATTAGCAGACGTTGTGTGTGTGACGTCACTGGTTGTGGAGCCCCTCACATTGTTTACAATCATGGCCACCAGCAGCGAGAGCGATTCGGACCGAGAAAGCGACGATTTCCCCATTAATTTGAGCGAGGATGAAAGATTTGTGGATGAGGATAGGGAGAGTGAAGTACTAGGAGAAAAAAAAAAAAAGAAAGGGCAGTGGGAGCGATTCAAATGTTATACACATTTACTAGGATAATTCTGGAAAATCCATTATCTGCTCATTGTGTTAGTGTTTTAGTGAGACTATAAAGTCATACCTGAAAGTCGGAGGGGTGTGGTGACCGCCAGTGTCTCTGAGGGAAGCCACGTTTCTCGACCAGGCGAAGCGAAGGCACCCGGTCGGGCCGGGATGAGCTTTTTTTTTCCCCCTCCTCATCGGTGGAAGCATCCTACGTTCGAGGGCGGCCGGTCGGAGGAGGCAAGAAAGTCCGCAGATGCCTCTTTGACAGGTGCACTAGGACAACGCAAGCTCCGCTCATGTATACAGTAAGAGCCAACATATTACCACAATTTTCTCACCGAAACCTACCCGTTGACGTGGTGGAGAACCATGTCCGCTTGACCGCTCTGTTCCATAGTAAAGCTTCACCTTCGGGAATGTAAACAATGAAACACCGGCTGTGTTTGTGTTGCCAAAGGCAGCCGCAATACACCGCTTCCCACCTACATCTTTCTTCTTTGACGTCTCCATTATTAATTGAACAACTCACAAAAGATTCAGCAGCACAGATGTCCAGAATGTTGTGTAATTATGCGATTAATATAGCTGGAATCGGGCTGGAACAAAATGTCCGCTACAATCCGTGACGTCACGTGCACGCGACATCATAATGCGACGTTTTCAACAGGATACTTTGCGCGAAATTTAAAATTGCAATTTTGCCGTATTGGCATGTGTTGCAATGTTAATATTTCATCATTGATATATAAACCACCAGACTGCGTGGTCGGTGGTAGTGGGTTTCAGTAGGCCTTTAATGCCACGTTTTAAAATGAACACTTAAAATGTCTGGCATTCAGTCTACTTTCACATTTGAACCCATATGGTAGCAATTCACAGTACCTGAGGCTCAATATTCATACTAAACTACCATTTTATGGTACTAATGTGGTAATAAATGGGACTTTGTTTTATAAGTGAGCTTATAATAACTGTGCTGTCCACTTGTTATATCTTGTTTTCTTACACTACCAATCCACTTTATTTGTATAGCACATTTAAACAATATAAATGTTTCCAAAGTGCGGCACAGCACTATTAAAAACGATATTCAAATATCCTTAGCTCCACCAATGACTGAATAAAAAATAAAACCAATATAGAAATAATAAAAAAATAAAAAGTTTCATTTGCAAGTATTATATACTTTGCATGCAGTTAGATGGCAGTAGTGTATAGCATACACTACTGCATACACCCCCCCACCCCCATAAAAAAAAACGGAAAAACATTGTAACATTCATTTGTCATGATAAAATGAGTACACAAAATCAAGAATCCACATAATTTTCGTACATGACGATGCCTTTGACCCCGCCCCCTCTCCAAAATCTCCAGACTTAAATGTGTCTGCAAAGATTCTCACAATTAAATCAAAATTTATGATTGTGGATGTTAAAGTTCATTTGGCATCTTGCCAGGAGAGCGAAAGCTTTCTTTTCCCCAAAGTGTCTCATTGTGGAACAAAGACGATACAACAATCCAGTCATGCATAATTGTGTGTGTGTGTGTGTGTGTGTGTGTGTACTTATTGAGGACATCGCTCTGTTTATGCAGTCACCTTTAAGGGACCTCTGACGGTATGGGGACAAAAAAAAAAAAGGTCTCCTAAAGGGAAACCTTTTTAAGTAATAGTCAGATCCATTCTGAAGATGCCTAAGTCATTTTTAAGCTTTGGCCCATATCAATCAATCAATCAATCAATGTTTACTTATATAGCCCTAAATCACTAGTGTCTCAAAGGGCTGCACAGACCACCACGACATCCTCGGTAGGCCCACATAAGGGCAAGGAAAACTCACACCCAGTGGGACGTCGGTGACAATGATGACTATGAGAACCTTGGAGAGGAGGAAAGCAATGGATGTCGAGCGGGTCTAACATGATACTGTGAAAGTTCAATCCACAATGGATCCAACACAGTCGCGAGAGTCCAGTCCAAAGCGAATCCAACACAGCAGCGAGAGTCCCGTTCACAGCGGAGCCAGCAGGAAACCATCCCAAGCGGAGCCGGATCAGCATCGCAGAGATGTCCCCAGCCGATACACAGGCAAGCAGTACATGGCAACCGGATCGGACCGGACCCCCTCCACAAGGGAGAGTGGGACATAGAAGAAAAAGAAAAGAAACGGCAGATCAACTGGTCTAAAAAGGGAGTCTATTTAAAGGCTAGAGTATACAAATGAGTTTTAAGGTGAGACTTAAATGCTTCTACTGAGGTGGCATCTCGAACTGTTACCGGGAGGGCATTCCAGAGTACTGGAGCCCGAACGGAAAACGCTCTATAGCCCGCAGACTTTTTTTGGGCTTTGGGAATCACTAACAAGCCGGAGTCCTTTGAACGCAGATTTCTTGCCGGGACATATGGTACAATATAATCGGCAAGATAGGATGGAGCTAGACCGTGTAGTATTTTATACGTAAGTAGTAAAACCTTAAAGTCACATCTTAAGTGCACAGGAAGCCAGTGCAGGTGAGCCAGTACAGGCGTAATGTGAAAAAACCTATATTATAGGTAGTGGGCTGTTTCAGGGAATTTTTGATCAAATTATATAACATTTTTAATGGTTAGTTTGAGTGTGAGACATTTGCACAGCAGCCCCCTCATCGGGCTGTAGTCCGTACTGCACTCGCTGTTCTGCTCACACTTGACATTGACATTGACAAGCTTTATTTTGTCCATACCAAACATGTACAAGACACATAAGAACTGAAATTACATTTTCGGCACAGTCCCGCTAAAAGCAGACATACGTCACAGGGGGGACAAGACGGGACCGCCAACAGATCAGCCACTTACGGCGTTCCTTAAAAAGGTGAGAAAAGCGTGGCATTGGGAGAGGGGCGACAGAAAAAAAAAATATCAGTCTAAGGCCAGACCCTCAGGAGGTGTCCAGACTGAGTCCAAGGAAAAAACCTCACATAGCATGGCACATATTAAACATGGTACATATAATCACACCAACTTGCAACAGAAGGGGGTAAGTTGAGGCCATGGAGGCTGGATGCCGCTATAGAGCGCTACTCAGCCATCCACAACCCCAGAGGAATTAAGCAGTGGTAAAGGCGTTGATTTGGGGGGCGGCGTGTGCGTGCATGTCTGCCCAATTAACTTGGGAGAGATGTTGAAATGTTTTTGTGCACTGCAAAAAGTCAGTGTTCAAAAACAAGAAAAAAAAAATACAAAAATTAGGAGTATCTTATTTGAACTAAGCAAAATTATCTGCCAATAGAACAAGAAAAGTTGGTTTGTCAAGACTTTCTAAAACAAGTAAAATTAGCGAACCTCAATGAACCCAAAAATACCTTAAAATAAGTATATTCTCACTAATACCTGTATTACTATATGAGCACATATTTTCTGTAGTTTCATTGAAAATAAAATAGCAAAGTCAATTTGGCTGTTTTAATATGAGACACCATTGTGTCAAAGTCATGATTTATTTTTTTTACATGCTTGAAATAAGAAATTTGTGAGGACTCTTCTTCGGCAGGGTAATGCCGGTGTGGTTTTCCCGTGGATGCGTCGAAGCAGAACACAGCATAGGTAAGATAAAGGGTATTTATTTAGTAGCAAAAGGCTATGAACAAAACACTGATGTAAAGGGATAAGGCAAACAAAAGACTCTAGCGTGAAAGCTAGGATAAACACAAGGAAAACTAAAACTTGGCACGAGGACACAAAAGAGTAAACAAAAACATTCAGCATGCAAGCTGGAAAATAAAGTGGCTTAGCGTGAGAGCTAGCGAGAAAATACATGAGTCGTCACTGTTGCGCGTGGGCAAATTAGGATCCGAGAGCGAGTAAACAGAAAAGGTGAGCTTAAATAGGAGGGTGAAAATTAGTAGCAGGTGTGCGGGGCGAGACTAGCAGGTGGACTGATGTGTAACCATAGTGATGGACAAAAACAGGAAATAAAGGGGTCAGACTGAGAATGAAAAAAAAAAACGTGAAGATCTGAGCAGCAGATCGCAACAAAATTATTACTTTAAAAAAGTAGTTTTATGCTTGTGAGTGTTGATGACAGCTTTTCAACAGTTGATATTCTAGTTTCAAGCATGTTTTACTCAATATAGGTCATCAAATCTCAGCAACAAGCTGTAATCCCTGAGATAATGTAGGACCAAAATCCTTAAAACAAGTAAAACACTCGGACATAAAATCTGCTTAGTGAGAAGAATTATCTTATCAGACAGAAAATAAGCAAATATCACCCATATTTGAGATATTTCATCTTACTTAGATTTCACTTTTTGCAGTGTGGACTGGGGCCGATCTCAAAGTTCGACACCAGGTGTTGTTGGAAAAAAAAGGAAGGTCTTTGAGGAGTCCTCGGGAGAGTTCTTCAGAACAGCCTGTTCCTGATTGCATCAAGGCCATTCGAGGGAGTCAAATCGTAGATTAAGAAGTTGTTTTTCTTAGAGAAGACTAAACAGTGACTTGCCTTCTCTCTGTGTCCATGCTGGATTCTCCAATTCCAATTCAATTATTCCTTCTCAGCAAGCTCTTCCAAGATGAGATCCATTTTGCGATTCAAATCAGAAATCGCTCCAGTCTGTGTTCCCACAGCCCGACCCAATCCTTCCATTGCGTTGAACAGCCGTTGGAACCCTTGAGTGGCTGCCGTCGTCTTACGAATTTGACGATACACCAGAGCAGGAGTGCCCATTACGTCGATCGCGATCGACTGGTCGATCTCGGAGGGTGTGTCAGTCGATCTCAAGCCAGGCATTAAAAAATAGACATAAAAATGAGCAATCATCAATCATACCAAGACTTCACTTTTGTCAGTTGTTTGACATTCTCGGCACCCGAGGATCTTGTGAGATGACGCTGGCTGCTGCGAGCTCATATTTAAGAAAAAAATCCCTAACAGGGCGGACGCAGAGAAACACATTTTATTTCTAGAGACTCCGTACCTACTGTCAAAACTCTAAAGACCGACAGCACAGTTCCTGTCTTCACCATAAAAGACCTGTTTCATCCTGCCTGTGCTAACAAAATAAGAGTCTCAGAAAGCTAGCGTGCACAAGCTAGCAAGCTACGGAGTTTGATGCCAATGTATTTCTCCCCCGCCCTCAGCGACTGCTTTCTCACTTGCTTGCCCACCCGCACAGTCACTGACGTCACTCACCTGCTGCCAGACATTAAAGGGCCACACACATATGCTACTCTCATAACAAAGTGTTTAAAAACGAGTATGCAAGTTGGACAAATGAGATGCCAAATCCAACCACTTTCATGTGGTATTGGACAGAAAGGAGGACTTTTTTTTTTTCCTCCATTTGAAAATGTGGATGTTATCAGCACCACTGTCTGATTCCAATCAATGCAAGTCATCAGAATCAGGTAATACACCAACTTATATTCTTGTCTTCATGAAAGAAAGGAATCTATGTGTGTTAAACATGCTTGTATTATCATTAAACACCATTAACTTGTTAACAAAAATGTCTCTTTCATAAATAAATAAATATAAATTATAAATAGGAATGAGGTAGATCTCCTCGACTTGGTCAATTGAAAAGGAGCTCGCCTGCAGAAAAAGTGTGGGCGCCCCTGCACCAGAGCAATGCCCAGCCCAATCAGCAAGTGCCTCTATACTTCTTCCGTGTATAGTTAATCACTTCCACCTGTCCTATAAGAGAACAGATGTAGTGCTGTATTCTGAGGATCCTGTCATATTTAATTTGAACTTTTTTTATTAAATGGTCCTCAGTAGTCACGTAAAAATTTGTGTGAATTATACAAAATTATTTAAATTTGGTCCCCATGAACCATATATCAATCAATCAATCAATCAATCAATGTTTACTTATATAGCCCTAAATCACTAGTGTCTCAAAGGGCTGCACAAACCACCACGACATCCTCGGTAGGCCCACATAAGGACAAGGAAAACTCACACCCAGTGGGACGTCTGTGACAATAATGACTATGAGAACCTTAGAGAGGAGGAAAGCAATGGATGTCGAGCGGGTCTAACATGATACTGTGAAAGTTCAATCCACAATGGATCCAACACAGTCGCGAGAGTCCAGTCCAAAGCGGATCCAACACAGCAGCGAGAGTCCCGTTCACAGCGGAGCCAGCAGGAAACCATCCCAAGCGGAGGCAGATCAGCAGCGCAGAGATGTCCCCAGCCGATACACAGGCAAGCAGTACATGGCCACCGGATCGGACTGGACCCCCTCCACAGGGGAGAGTGGGACATAGAAGAAAAAGAAAAGAAACAGCAGATCAACTGGTCTAAAAAGGGAGTCTATTTAAAGGCTAGAGTATACAAATGAGTTTTAAGGTGAGACTTAAATGCTTCTACTGAGGTAGCATCTCGAACTGTTACCGGGAGGGCATTCCAGAGTACTGGAGCCCGAACGGAAAACGCTCTATAGCCCGCAGACTTTTTTTGGGCTTTGGGAATCACTAACAAGCCGGAGTCCTTTGAACGCAGATTTCTTGCCGGGACATATGGTACAATACAATCGGCAAGATAGGATGGAGCTAGACCGTGTAGTATTTTATACGTAAGTAGTAAAACCTTAAAGTCACATCTTAAGTGCACAGGAAGCCAGTGCAGGTGAGCCAGTACGGGCGTAATGTGATCAAACTTTCTTGTTCTTGTCAAAAGTCTAGCAGCCGCATTTTGTACCAACTGTAATCTTTTACATTTTTTCCCCCCGGGGTCCCCAGTAAGAATGATCAGCACATTACTTCATCAATCCAGAGATTTAAAGACATCCATGAGCTAACCGGGCAGTGGCCGTTTTACCTCATGTTTTTATGCCTTCACAACCTGTAGAAAGGGTGGTCCCCACAAGTCATGATCATGTGTGTGTTCTGGCAATGCTTACTTAATGGGGACATCTCTCTGTTTACACAGTCACCTTTAGGGGACCTCTGACGGTATGGGGACGAAAAAAAAAAAAAACAGTTCTCCTAAAGGTAAACCTTTTTAAATCGGTGGTCAACAACCACTCAATTGGTACCGAGCTGCAGAGTAATTTTTTATTAATTTATTTATTTTTTAAATATATATATATATATTTTTTTTTTAATTAATTTAACATAAAAAACACAATATACACTTACAATTAGTGGACCAACCCAAAAAACCTCCCTTTTTCAAATATGGGGTGAAATAAATAACACAAGAAGTAATAAAGGAAAAAACTAACAATTGAAATAGACTACTATCCAATAAAAATAATAAACGGTCCTGTACAATATACAAAACACTATAGAAATACAAAATACTGTACAATATACAAAACACTGTAGAAATACAAAATACTGTACAATATACAAAACACTGTAGAAATACAAAATACTGTACAATATACAAAACACTGTAGAAATACAAAATACTGTACAATATACAGAACAAGACAAGAGTACCGAAGTAATAAATAACAATCAGTGTCGGACGTATTGCACTCGAAGGGTAGTATTGCACAGTAAGGTATTAAGGCATGATATTGTATAGGGCTGAAATATTATTATTATTATTATTATAAGTTAGACTTCAACATGGTGACAGCTTTGGGAAAGAAGCTGTCTCTGAGTCTGTTTGTTCTGGCTCTGATGCACCTGTAGCGCCTGCCTGGTGGTAGCAAGTCGAACAGGTGGAAGCCGGGGTGTGTGCTGTCCTTGTTAATGTTTTTTGCTCTGTTGAGGCAACGGGAGTTGTGTAAATCCTCCAGGGAGGGCAGGGGACAGCCAATGATTTTCCTTTGCAGACTTTAGCTTCAGTGCAGCTGGCGTACCACACTGTTATGCAGTACGTCAGCAGGCCCTCGACAGCCATCCATCCATTTTCTACCGCTTATTCCCTTTGGGGTCGCGGGGGGCGTTGGTGCCTATCTCAACTACATTCGGGCAGAAGGCGGGTTACACCCTGGACAAGTCGCCACCTCATCGCAGGAATGTAATTATAGAATAGAATAGAATGGACTTTATTTTCATATCTGCATACAACGAGATTAAAGAGTACGACCTAAGGTGCGATAGTGGGAACAAATATGGGGTGAAATAAATAACATAAGAAGTAATAAAGGAAAAAACTAACAATTGAAATAGACTACTATCCAATAAAAATAATAAACAGTCCTGTACAATATACAAAACACTATAGAAATACAAAATACTGTACAATATACAAAACACTGTAGAAATACAAAATACTGTACAATATACAGAACAAGACAAGAGTACCGAAGTAATAAATAACAATCAGTGTCGGACGTATTGCACTCGAAGGGTAGTATTGCACAGTAAGGTATTAAGGCATGATATTGTATAGGGCTGAAATATTATTATTATTATTATAAGTTAGAGTTCAACATGGTGACAGCTTTGGGAAAGAAGCTGTCTCTGAGTCTGTTTGTTCTGGCTCTGATACACCTGTAGCGCCTGCCTGGTGGTAGCAAGTCGAACAGGTGGAAGCCGGGGTGTGTGCTGTCCTTGTTAATGTTTTTTGCTCTGTTGAGGCAACGGGAGTTGTGTAAATCCTCCAGGGAGGGCAGGGTACAGCCAATGATTTTCCTTTGCAGACTTTAGCTTCAGTGCAGCTGGCGTACCACACTGTTATGCAGTACGTCAGCAGGCCCTCGACAGCCATCCATCCATTTTCTACCGCTTATTCCCTTTGGGGTCGCGGGGGGCGTTGGTGCCTATCTCAACTACATTCGGGCAGAAGGCGGGTTACACCCTGGACAAGTCGCCACCTCATCGCAGGAATGTAATTATAGAATAGAATAGAATGGACTTTATTGTCATATCTGCATATAACGAGATTAAAGAATACAACCTAGTGGGGACAAATATGGGGTGAAATAAATAACACAAGAGGTAATAAAGGAAAAAACTAACAATTGAAATAGACTACTATCCAATAAAAATAATAAGCAATCCTGTACAATATACAAAACACTATAGAAATACAAAATACTGTACAATATACAGAACAAGACAAGAGTACCGAAGTAATAAATAACAATCAGTGTCCGACGTATTGCACTGGAAGGGTAGTATTGCACAGTAGGGTATTAAGGCATGATATTGTATAGGGGTGAATTATTATTATTATAATTTAGAGTTCAACATGTTTGTTCTGGTTCTGATGCACCTGTAGCGCCTGCTTAATGGTAGCAAGTCGAACAGGTGGAAGCCAGGGTGTGTGCTGTCCTTGGTAATTTTTTTTTGCTCTGTTGAGGCAACGGGAGTTGCGTAAATCCTCCAGGGAGGGCAGGGGACAGCCGATGATTTTTTTTGCAGACTTTAGCTTCAGTGCAGCTGGCGTACCACACTGTTATGCAGTACCTCAGCAGGGTCTCGACAGCCATCCATCCATTTTTACCGTTTATTCCCTTTGGGGTCGCTGGTGCCTATCTCAACTACAATCGGGCGGAAGGCGGGTTACACCTTGGACAAGTCGCCACCTCATCGCAGGAATGTAATAACTTCATCGCTAATTTACAGTAAAACGAGCAATAACCCTCCGACTTCCCACCATGTTGGTTATTCCCTGCTTTCCCAGCACGCTTTTGTCCTCCTGGGGCGAGAAGTAAACTTCTTGGGCAAGCTAAATAAATGCTCTGCTAACTGGTTCCCAACCCGCAGTTAGAAAGCCTTACAGGCCGTAATGTAGTATTTAGTTAATGGAATCCTTGAGGCCAAACATTTTAATAAGCCGATGAATAAAAAGGAGAGCAACTTGTAATAGCGGCAACTTTTTTTTTTTTTTTTTTTTTTTGCTGAGCTTTTTCGCTGAGGGACGCAATGAGGAGCTCCACTGACATATTTCTGCAGGAAGGCAAATCATTTTTCCCCCGTTTCATTTGAAGCGGCACCGACGCCTCGAGAGTTCCATTAACTCTGCACTTGATTTGCTCTCCACACATTGTTGTACTCCATTTCCCGCTATTTGGAAATAATTCAAAAAATGGTCGGCTGTTGACTTGCTGCAGCGTGTCCTCCACACTTCAATTGCGGTCACGGCGAGGTTAGTGCCGAGTGATTAGCGCACGCTTTGTGTTCTCTAGCTTCAGTTTTTTTGCAAGTAGTTTATGCCGTTTCAGAATCGCTTTCAGTGGGCAGGTATGTTTTGTATGCAAGGAATTGAACATGGTAGACCATGGGTAGGGAACCTATGTCTCGCGAGCCAGATGTGGCTCTTTTGATGACTGCACCTGGCTCTCAGATAAATCCTAATTGACACATCTTAACACGGTAAGGATGAATAATTCCGCTTGTAATCACAATGTTAAAAATAATGCCATCCATCTTCTTCCGCTTATCCGAGGTCGGGTCACGGGGGCAGCAGCCTAAGCAGGGAAGCCCAGACTTTTCTCTCTCCAGCCACTTCATTCAGCTCTTCCCAGGGGATCCCGAGGCGTTCCCAGGCCAGCCGGGAGACATAGTCTTCCCAACGTGTCCTGGGTCTTCCCCGTGGTCTCCTACCAGCTGGACGTGCCCTAAACACGTCCCTAGGGAGGCATTCGGGTGGCATCCTGACCAGATGCCCGAACCACCTCATCTGGCTCCTCTCCATGTGGAGGAGCAGCGGCTTTACTTTGAGTTCCTCCCGGATGACAGAGCTTCTCACCCTATCTCTAAGGGAGAGCCCCGCCACCCGGCAGAGGAAAGTCATTTCGGCCGCTTGTACCTGTGATCTTATCCTTTCGGTCATGACCCAAAGCTCATGACCATAGGTGAGGATGGGAACGTAGATCGACCGGTAAATTGAGAGCTTTGCCTTCCGGCTCAGCTCCTTCTTCACCACAACGGATTGGTACAACGTCCGCATTACTGAAGACGCCGCACCGATCCGCCTGTCGATCTCACAATCCACTCTTCCCTCGCTCGTGAACAAAACTCCTAGGTACTTGAACTCCTCCACTTGGGGCAAGGTCTCCTCCCCAACCCGGAGATGGCACTCCACCCTTTTCCAGGAAAGAACCATGGACTCGGTCGCTTCACACTCGGCTGCGAACCGATCTAGTGAGAGCTGAAGATCCCGGCCAGATGAAACCATCAGGACCACATCATCTGCAAAAAGCACAGACCTAATCCCGCGGCCACCAAACCGGAACCCCTCAACGTCTTGACTGCGCCTAGAAATTCTGTCCATAAAAGTTATGAACAGAATCGGTGACAAAGGACAGCCTTGGCGGAGTCCAACCCTCACTGGAAACGTGTCCCACTTACTGCCGGCAATGCGGACCAAGCTCTGGCACTGATCGTACAGGGAGCGGACCGCCACAATAAGACAGTCCGATACCGCATACTCTCTGAGCACTCCCCACAGGACTTCACGAGGGACACACGGTCGAATGCCTTCTCCAAATCCACAAAGCACATGTAGACTGGTTGGGCAAACTCCCATGCACCCTCAAGAACCCTGCCAAGAGTATAGAGCTGGTCCACAGTTCCAGGACGAAAACCACACTGTTCCTCCTGAATCCGAGGTTCGACTATCCGGTGTAGCCTCTTCTCCAGTACACCTGAATAAACATTTTGATTTGAATTCATTGTAATCCATCCATTCGTTTCCTACCGCACCTGTTCAAGAAGTTGCGTTAATGGCAAGAAGTTATTTATTTATTATTGGTTACTGTGGGGTTTGCCCTCCTGGGGGTTCTTCAGACCACCAAGCACCGACATGAGAGCCTGTTTCAGGGTTACAATATTGTTTTGTTCTTCAATAAGTCTCTCAGTTGCTTTCCAGTAATTGTCTTTTTCTCTTTCGTTCTTGCTTGCAGTCTGGCTCCAGCCCTAACCCGGTCTCTCCTCCTGGCTGCTGCTTATAAAAGAGCGACAGGTGAGTAGATAACAAGGCCCAGGTGGGCCATCTATGCACCTGTCGCTGATTTCGAGGCCGATCCTGGCAACACCCTGCTTCGCTGCAGGCCCGCAGGCCACGCTCCCTCCACAGCTGGCTTTAGAATAACAATATTACAAATAATAAGAGACCTGTTATACTCTTGAAATGTTGGTCTTACTTAAAAATGCACGTGTTTAGTTGTGTTCAGTTTAAAAAAAAACATTATATGGCTCTTCCATCCATCCATCCATTTTCTACCGCTTATTCCCTTTTTTGGGGGGGTCGCGGGGGGCGCTGGCGCCCATCTCAGCTACAATCGGGCGGAAGGCGGGATACACCCTGGACAAGTCGCCACCTCATCGCAGGGCCAACACAGATAGACAGACAACATTCACACTCTTACAAAAATATATTTTAAAATATTTGGCTTCTTGGCTCTCTCAGCCAAAAAGGTTCCCAACCCCTGTGGTAGACTCTTCTCTTCGTTCAACCATCAATATTAACGTTTGAAAACATGAAGAAGTACTTGAATAACTAACATATGCAAAGCTAAAAAGATTATGGAGCAAAAAGATGATGAAGTGAGCATGAGTTAGTACAAAACTTAAAACCATGTTGTGTAAATCGTAAATAAATTTAAAAAAAATACACTGATTTGCAAATCCTTTCCAACTGATATTCAATTGAATAGACTGCAAGGACAAGATATTTCATGTTCGAACTGACAGCCTTTGTTTTTTTTTGTTTTTTTGCAAATAACTATTAACTCGAAATTTAATGGCAGCAACACATTGCAGAAAAGTTGTCACAGAGGCAGTTTTACCACTGTGTTACATGGCCTTTCCTTTTAAAGGGGAACATTATCACCAGACCTATGTAAGCGTCAATACGTACCTTGAGGTTGCAGAAAAAGGACCATATATCTATTCAACCGATTTCCGAACTCTAAACAGGTGAATTTTGGCGAATTAAACGCCTTTCTGTTTATCGCTCTCTTTGTGACGACGTCAGAACGTGACGTCACATCGGTCGTCAACGCCATGTTTCCCTACCACATCGAGTCGAATCAGCTCTGTTATTTTCCGTTTTTTCGACTGTTTTCCGTATCTTGGAGAAATCATGCCTCGTCGGTGTGTTGTCGGAGGGTGCAACAACACGATCAGGGACGGATTGAAGTTGATTTACGTAAAATGTGCATCGATTAGCACGGCATGCTAATCGATGCTAAAATGCTATTCAGGCTAGCTGCGTGCATTATGCCTATTTGTAGCTATATTTACATCTAGCCTTTCCCTACACCCCCATTTGATGCCAAACAAACACTTACCAATCAACGGATTTAAGTTGCTCCAGTGTCAAGCAGGGGCGATGCCAGACATATTTCACTGGGGCACGTGCCCCACTGTTGATCTGCAGTGCCCCAGTAAAAATTTCACCAATAAAAAAAAACGCTTCAGAGTTCTAAGTCTACATAACAGCGCACATACTACTTAGTATGGTAGTTGATTGCTACTGTATCCACTCCACGGAACAGTGAGCACATGGCTAATTAATATGGTAATTTATTCACGTGTGGATCGAGACTTCGGTTGAGAGAGAGAGAGACATATTTCACTGGGGCACGTGCCCCACTGTTGATCTGCAGTGCCCCAGTAAAGATTTCACCAATAAAAAAAAAAACGCTTCAGAGTTCTAAGTCTACATAACAACAGCGCACATACTACTTAGTATGGTAATTGATTGCTACTGTATTCACTCCACGGAACAGTGAGCACATGGCTAATTAATATGGTAATTTATTCACGTGTGGATCGAGACTTCGGTTGAGAGAGAGAGAGACATATTTCACTGGGGCACGTGCCCCACTGTTGATCTGCAGTGCCCCAGTAAAGATTTCACCAATAAAAAAAAAAACGCTTCAGAGTTCTAAGTCTACATAACAACAGCGCACATACTACTTAGTATGGTAATTGATTGCTACTGTATTCACTCCACGGAACAGTGAGCACATGGCTAATTAATATGGTAATTTATTCACGTGTGGATCGAGACTTCGGTTGAGAGAGAGAGAGAGAGAGAGAGAGAGAGGATTCGAATCACTGCGTGAGGTAGGTAACGTTAGCCAACAACAATTTGTTAATTACAATATTTTGATTTTGATTTGACTCAAACTGTAACTCCTAGATGGATTTAAGAAAGTTAATCGCCCGCAGCAGAGAAGAAGCGAGGAATGAGAGATGTAAGTGAAGTCCTAGCTAGCTAGGCAACATCATTGTCTTAAGTTGATGCTAAGTTAGCTAACGTTATTCCTTGTATCAAGACAAACATATTCATTTGCTGTACGAGCTGTCGGGGGAATTTCCAATGAAGATGAAACATCATGTTGGTTATTGTCTGCTGGTTCTGCATCAATGATGATTTGGAGTAAGCATGTGTGAGTTGAGTGCTTCTCAAATGGTTTATCTTCAGGAAGAAAAACATTTTTCCATATCAAGTCGTGAGCCAAATTTTTAAATCATTCAAGTTTATTTCACAGAAAAATAGCACAGTAGACGTGTCTTGTTAATCGGTGTGACTTTGACTAAAATAATCTTGTTTTGTCACCAGAAAAATGGCTACAGCTAAGGCATCTGCTTTTGTTTCCAGAAAAAATAGTAACATTTCTGTATTTGTTTTCAGAAAGATGGCTAAAAATATCGGGTTTTGTTGCCCCATTTAGATTTGTTTTAAATATATTTCCATGTCTGTCCTGAGTCCTCTTCCGACTTGTTAGTCGGTTTGCCTTTTGCTAAAATACTCACTAAAAGTCACTAGAAAAAAGGGTAAAATAATCTGGTTTTATTGCCACAATTTCATTTTTTTCTCCCTAAACTTTTTTTTTTTTCATGCACACATCTGACTGCGACTCACTGAAAATGACACACAATCCACTTTTATGTCACGACCCAGCAGTTGGGAACCACTGGTCAACTGTATAACAGTTACTGTAATATTTCCATGTCTGTCCAGAGTGATTGACCACTTTGCAAAAATGAAAACGGGACGTCACAGTTTACTTCTCAGAAAATGATTCCCTAAACAGACACACAACAGTTGTTCATTTATTCTACTACTGTGGCTTTATTGTTTCGTGTATATTTTATAGTGTTGTGTATCTGAAATAGGATTAACCACATTGCCATAAATGTAAATTAAATCATATAAAAGAACCCAGAGATGTAGGGGTGCTTTATTTTTTGTTTTACTTTTGTAGATGTTAAATTTGCAAATGATTACTGCAATATATATTTCAAAAAGATTCATTGCTCTTCCTTTTTGCTTTTACCAGTAGCAGTTTGGAAGTCTGGAGTAAAAAAGTGCACAAGTAGGTCAAATGCATGAGTTAATTTCAGGTGGTTAATCAAAGATCCATACAACATAATCTGATATGATTTCATAGTTTAAAGCATTATTTATGCATTTTTTTATGATAAATAAGTGCTAAAAATGTTTTTGCTTGCGCGCTTTGCACGCTCACATGAATTATTTGTGCCCCAGGTGTGCCCCAGTACAGTATTAGGTCTAGTGACGCCCCTGGTGTCAAGAGATGCGAAAGTCTCTCGTTTGTTTTTTTACCGGCGATGCTACGACAGAGATGGCACAGAGATGACAAGAATGTCTGGATATCCTGCGACACTCAAAGTAGATGCATTTCCAACGATAAAGTCAACGAAATCACAAAGGTGAGTTTTGTTGTTATTGACTTATTGATCCAGTGTCAATGCAAAAGTCCTGATTGGTTGGTCTGCACATTTTCCCGGCGATGCTAACGCAGAATAACGTTAGCATGGCCGAATAGCGTCAATAGCTGTTCGCTCAACAGCTTCAGTTTATTCTTCAATTTCGGTTTTGCTATCTGCCTCCATACTCCAACCATCTGTTTCAATGCATGCGTAATCTGTTGAATCGCTTAAACCGCTGAAATCCCAGTCTGAATCCGAGCTAATGTCGCTATATCTTGCTGTGCTATTTGCCATTGTTTGTATTGGAATCGCTATGTGACGTCACAGGGAAATAGACAGTGGCATCGAAAATAGCGAAAAGCAAGCACTTTAAAGCTTTTTTTTAGGGGTATTCCGGGAGATGTAAAATTTTGAAAAAAACTTCGAAAACTAAAATTAGCCACTGGGAACTGATTTTTATTGGTTTTAACCCTTCTGAGATTGTGATAATGTTCCCCTTTAACAACACTCAGGGAACTGAGACCAATTTTTGAAGCTTTTCAGGAGGAAGTCTTTCCAATTCTTGCTTGATGTACAGCAGTGGTCCCCATTGACTCGGGGGCCGCATTGGGTTAAAATAATTTGGCCGGTGCCCTGTATGTATGTATGTATGTATGTATGTATGTATGTATGTATATATGTTCACAAATATACACATACATACATACATATTCCTCGCTCACTAATTGACTTAATTGACTGAAAACATGACATCAAGTGCACACTCCATCGATGGAAAAAAGCATTTTTAGACAAAAATTAATTAGGACTGATTTTAAAAAATAATCAAAAATAATTGTTTATTTTTTAAACTTGGGACTTCCTGCAGGCCAGATTTTGGACGCTGACGGGCCGGAGTTTGAGGACCCCTAATGTACAGCTTAAGTTGTCCGGGGCCTCCGTTGTGGTATTTTAGGCTTCACATTTTCAATGGGAGACAGGTCTGGACTACAGGCAGGCCAGTCTAGTATCCGCACTCTTATACTATGAAGCCACGCTGTTGTAACACATGGCTTGCCATTGTCTTGCTGATATAAGCAGGGGCGTCCATGATAACGTTGCTTGGATGGCACCATATTGCTCCAAAACCTGCATGTACCTTTCTGCATTAATGTCAATTGTGAATTATATTTATATCAATCAATCAATCAATCAATGTTTATTTATATAGCCCCAAATCACAAATGTCTCAAAGGACTGCACAAATCATTACGACTACAACATCCTCGGAAGAACCCACAAAAGGGCAAGGAAAACTCACACCCAGTGGGCAGAGAGAATTCACATCCAGTGGGACGCCAGTGACAATGCTGACTATGAGAAACCTTGGAGAGGACCTCAGATGTGGGCAACCCCCCCCCCTCTAGGGGACCGAAAGCAATGGATGTCGAGCGGGTCCAACATGATACTGTGAAAGTTCAATCCATAGTGGCTCCAAGACAGCAGTGAGAGTCCCGTCCACAGGAAACCATCTCAAGCGGATCAGCAGCGTGGAGATGTCCCCAACCGATACAGGCGAGCGGTCCATCCTGGGTCCCGACGAGCGGTCCATCCTGGGTCTCGACTCTGGACAGTCAGTACTTCATCCCTGGTCATCGGACCGGACCCCCTCCACAAGGGAGGGGGGGACATAGGAGAAAGAAAAGAAGCGGCAGATCAACTGGTCTAAAAAGGAGGTCTATTTAAAGGCTAGAGTATACAGATGAGTTTTAAGATGAGACTTAAATGTTTCTACTGAGGTAGCATCTCGAACTGTTACCGGGAGGGCATTCCAGAGTACTGGAGCCCGAACGGAAAACGCTCTATAGCCCGCAGACTTTTTTTGAGCTCTAGGAATCACTAATAAGCCGGAGTCTTTTGAACGCAGATTTCTTGCCGGGACATATGGTACAATACAATTGGCAAGATAGGATGGAGCTAGACCGTGTAGTATTTTATACGTAAGTAGTAAAACCTTAAAGTCACATCTTAAGTGCACAGGAAGCCAGTGCAGGTGAGCCAGTACAGGCGTAATGTGATCAAACTTTCTTGTTCTTGTCAAAAGTCTAGCAGCCGCATTTTGTACCAACTGTAATCTTTTAATGCTAGACATGGGGAGACCCGAAAATAATACGTTACAGTAATCGAGACGAGACGTAACAAACGCATGGATAATGATCTCGGCGTCTTTAGTGGACAAAATGGAGCGAATTTTAGCGATATTACGGAGATGAAAGAAGGCCGTTTTGGTAACGCTTTTAATGTGTGACTCAAAGGAGAGAGTTGGGTCGAAGATAATACCCAGATTTTTTACAGAGTCACCTTGTTTTATTATTTGGTTGTCAAATGTTAAAGTTGTATTATTAAATAGAGGTCGGTGTCTAGCAGGACCGATAATCAGCATTTCCGTTTTTTTGGCATTAAGTTGCAAAAAGTTAGCGGACATCCATTGTTTAATTTCATTAAGACACGCTTCCAACTGACTACAGTCCGGCGTGTTGGTCAGCTTTAGGGGCATGTAGAGTTGGGTGTCATCAGCATAACAGTGAAAGCTAATACCGTATTAGCGCTTTTCTCTCGTGACTCAAAGCACTTTAACATTGTGAAACTCAATATCTAAGTTACATTTTGAAACCAGTGTGGGTGGCACTGGGAGCAGATGGGTAAAGTGTCTTGCCCAAGTGACTAGAATGGCGGAAGTGGGGATCGAACCTGGAACCCTCCAGTTGCTGGCACGGCCACTCTACCAACTGAGCTGTACCGCTCCAATTGTGCTAATTTGTAAAATCAATAGGTTAAACATTTAAAGATGAGCTACTCAGTGGCCTAATGGTTAGAGTGTCTGCCCTGAGATCGGTAGGTTGTGAGTTGAAACCCCGGCTGAGTCATACCAAGGTCTATAACAATGGGACCCATTACCTCCCTGCTTGGCAATCGGCATCAAGGGGTTGGAATTGGGAGTTAAATCACCAAAAATGATTCCCGGGCGCGGCCACCCCTGCTGCTCACTGCTCCCCTCAGCTCCCAGGGGTTGATCAAGGGTGATGGGTCGAATGCAGAGAATAATTTCGCCACACCTAGTGTGTGTGTGAGAAAATCATTGGTACTTTAACTCTAACTTATTTAAACGGGGATAGCAGGTCCGTTCTATGTGTCATACTAGATCATTTCGCGATATTGCCATATTTTTGCTGAAAGGATTTAGTATAGAACATCGACGATAAAGTTCGCAAATTTTGGTCGCTAATTAAAAACCTTGACTGTACCGGAAGTAGCAGACGATGTGCACGTGACGTCACGGGTTGTGGAGCTCCTCACATCCTCACATTGTTTACAATCATGGCCACCAGCAGTGAGAGCGATTCGGACCGAGAAAGCGACGATTTTCCCATAAATTTGAGCGAGGATGAAATATTTGTGGATGAGGAAAGTGAGAGTGAAGGACTACAAAAAAAAAATAAAGACGATGGCAGTGGGAGTGATTCAGATATTATTAAACACATTTACGAGGATAGTTCTGGAAAATTCCTTATTTGCCTATTGTGTTACTAGAGTTTTAGTGAGATTATATGGTCGTACCTGAAAGTCAGAGAGGTGTGGCCGCCAGTGTCTCAGAGGGAAGCCATATTTCTCGACGAGGCAAGGCAACCGGGCTGAGATATTTTATTTTTGTGTCCCTCCTACACTGTGTAAGCGTCCGACGGTCTGGGGCGGCCGGTGGGAGGAGGCAAGAGAGTCCACAGCTGCAGGAGGAACGACGCAAGCTCTCCGCTCATGTCTACGGTAAGAGCCGAATGTAAACAAGGAATCAAAGGTACACCGACTGTGTTTGTGTTGCTAAAGGCGGCCGCAATACACCGCTTCCCACCTACATCTTTCTTCTTTGACGTCTCCATTATTAATTGAACAAATTGCAAAAGAGTCCGCAACACAGATGTCCAGAATACTGTGTAATTATACGATTAAAGCAGACGACTTATAGCTGGGATCGGTGCTGGATCAAAATGTCCGCTACAATCTGTGAAGTCACGCGCACGTTTTCAACAGGATACTTTGCGCGAAATTTAAAATTGCAATTTAGTAAACTAAACCGGTCGTATTGGCGTGTGTTGCAACGTTAAGACTTCATCATTGATGTATAAACGATCACACTGCGTGGTCGGTAGTAGTGGGTTTCAAAAGACCTTTAACTTTAAAATGCTATCTTAAAACAATATTAGGATGTGAAACTTTACTATGGAACAGAGCGGTCAAGCGAACGGGCTTCACGGTGGTAGAGGGGTTAGTGCGTCTGCCTCACAATACGAAGGTCCTGCAGTCCTAGGTTCAAATCCAGGCTCGGGATCTTTCTGTGTGGAGTTTGCATGTTCTCCCCGTGAATGCGTGGGTTCCCTCCGGGTACTCCGGCTTCCTCCCACTTCCAAAGACATGCACCTGGGGATAAGTTGATTGGCAACACTAAAAAATTGGCCCTAGTGTGTGAATGTGAGTGTGAATGTTGTCTGTCTATCTGTGTTGGCCCTGTGATGAGGTGGCGACTTGTCCAGGGTGTACCCCGCCTTCCGCCCGATTGTAGCTGAGATAGGCGCCAGCGCCCCCCGCGACCCCGAAAGGGAATAAGCGGTAGAAAATGGATGGAACATATATTTTCCATTGCATCCAGTCCCCACTAAAGGGGTGGGGGTTGGGTTAACTCCAAGGTTTCTCACAGTCATTCACATTGACCTCCCACTGGGCTGT
Organism: Nerophis ophidion; assembly: GCF_033978795.1. Taxonomy (NCBI): domain Eukaryota; kingdom Metazoa; phylum Chordata; class Actinopteri; order Syngnathiformes; family Syngnathidae; genus Nerophis; species Nerophis ophidion. The sequence goes on from NC_084612.1 coordinate 5,126,829, forward strand.
GAGTTTTTCCTTGCCCTTATGTGGGCTCTGAACCGAAGATTTTGTAGTGGCTTGTGCAGCCCTTTGAGACACTTGTGATTTAGGGCTGTATAAATAAACATTGATTGATTGATTGATTGATCTTAGGATGGCGCCAAGTAACAAAGTGAATGATTAGGTTGTTACTTGGCTATTTTTCCCCGGAAACGGGCCGAACGTCCGCTGCAGAGGACGCTGCTTGTGAAGAGGACCTAAATAAAGCGCTACGTCTGTTCTCTGCTAAACAACTTCACCATTTAATGGGAGGGTGAGAGTGCTGCAACAGCATTAGCGGCCCTCAGTAAGCATGAAATTCCCTTCTAGCATCAAAGCCGGCGTTCAATTAGACAGCTCTACTGAAATTAATAAGATTTTTTTCTTCTTCCCCCCCCACCCTCCTGCTTACTGTCACCGTGCCAAACACAATTATGTGAAGCTTTACTTTACCGCAGCAGCGACGACAAGAAGGCAGATCTTCCCGGCGTGATTGTGTACGAGTCGCCAAACGAGGCCGATACTGGCTGATATGCGGAGGTGGTCCCTCTGCGACCAAGCCTTAATACTCCTCTCCGCGCTAATCTGGATTTGCAGTAACTTTGGCTCAGCTAAATTCCAGATTAAAATCACATGCCATGATTTCCCACAGCGCTTCTTTTTTTTTGGACTTCTCCAGTCTCCGTTTTGTCGATATAGTCCAACTTTTGTTGTTGGTTACAGCGCTTCATTTTGTAGGCCTACTGAAATGAGATTTTCAATCAATCAATCAATCAATGTTTACTTATATAGCCCGAAATCACTAGTGTCTCAAAGGGCTGCACAAACCACCACGACATCCTCGGTAGGCCCACATAAGGGCAAGGAAAACTCACACCCAGTGGGACGTCGGTGACAATAATGACTATGAGAACCTTGGAAAGGAGGAAAGCAATGGATGTCGAGCGGGTCTAACATGATACTGTGAAAGTTCAATCCACAATGGATCCAACACAGTCGCGAGAGTCCAGTCCAAAGCGGATCCAACACAGCAGCGAGAGTCCCGTTCACAGCGGAGCCAGCAGGAAACCATCCCAAGCGGAGGCGGATCAGCAGCGCAGAGATGTCCCCAGCCGATACACAGGCGAGCAGTACATGGCCACCGGATCGGATCGGACCCCCTCCACAAGGGAGAGTGGGACATAGAAGACTAAGAAAAGAAACGGCAGATCAACTGGTCTAAAAAGGGAGTCTATTTAAAGGCTAGAGTATACAGATGAGTTTTAAGGTGAGACTTAAATGCTTCTACTGAGGTGGCATCTCGAACTGTTACCGGGAGGGCATTCCAGAGTACTGGAGCCCGAACGGAAAACGCTCTATAGCCCGCAGACTTTTTTTGGGCTTTGGGAATCACTAACAAGCCGGAGTCCTTTGAATGCAGATTTCTTGCCGGGACATATGGTACAATACAATCGGCAAGATAGGATAAAGCTAGACCGTGTAGTATTTTATACGTAAGTAGTAAAACCTTAAAGTCACATCTTAAGTGCACAGGAAGCCAGTGCAGGTGAGCCAGTACAGGCGTAATGTGATCAAACTTTCTTGTTCTTGTCAAAAGTCTAGCAGCCGCATTTTGTACCAACTGTAATCTTTTAATGCTAGACATGGGGAGACCCGAAAATAATACGTTACAGTAATTGAGGCGAGACGTAACAAACGCATGGATAATGATCTCAGCGTCTTTAGTGGACAGAATGGAGCGAATTTTAGCGATATTACGGAGATGAAAGAAGGCCGTTTTAGTAACGCTTTTAATGTGTGCCTCAAAGGAGAGAGTTGGGTCGAAGATAATACCCAGATCCTTTACCGTGTCGCCTTGTTTAATTGTTTGGTTGTCAAATGTTAGAGTTGTATTATTAAATAGAGTTCGGTGTCTAGCAGGACCGATAATCAGCATTTCCGTTTTTTTGACGTTGAGTTGCAAAAAGTTAGCGGACATCCATTGTTTAATTTCATTAAGACACGCCTCCAGCTGACTACAATCCGGCGTGTTGGTCAGCTTTAGGGGCATGTAGAGTTGGGTGTCATCAGCATAACAGTGAAAGCTAATACCGTATTTGCGTATGATGTCACCTAGCGGCAGCATGTAAATGCTGAAGAGTGCAGGGCCAAGGACCGAACCCTGGGGAACTCCACACGTTACCTTAACGTAGTCCGAGGTCACATTGTTATGGGAGACACACTGCATCCTATCAGTAAGATAAGAGTTAAACCAAGACAGGGCTAAGTCTGACATACCAATTCGTGTTTTGATACGTTCTAATAAAATATTATGATCGACGGTATCGAAAGCAGCGCTAAGATCGAGGAGCAGCAACGTAGATGACGCATCAGAATCCATCGTTAGCAATAGATCATTAGTCATTTTTGCGAGGGCTGTCTCCGTGGAGTGATTTGCCCTGAAACCGGATTGAAAGGTTTCACATAGATTGTTAGACGCTAAGTGTTCATTTAACTGCTCCGCAACAATTTTTTCGAGGATTTTTGAAATAAAGGGAAGGTGAGACACCGGTCGGTAGTTTACCATGAGGTCAGGATCGAGGTTAGGTCTTTTAAGAAGAGGATGAATAACCGCTTTTTTGAATGCTAGGGGAACAGTGCCCGAGGAGAGTGATAAGTTTATAATATTTAGCACTGATGGACCTAATAATACAAAGAGCTCCTTGATGAGATTTTCTTATTCAAACGGGGATAACAGGTCCATTCTATGTGTCATACTTGATCATTTCGCGATATTGCCATATTTTTGCTGAAAGGATTTAGTAGAGAACATAGTTCGCAATTTTTGGTCGCTAATAAAAAAAGCCTTGCCTGTACCGGAAGTAGCAGACAATGACGTCACCGGTGTGAGGGCTCTGTCACGCCAAATTTCTTCCCCCTACAAAAACCTCCCCACCCCCCCATTTACTTCCAGGGTCATGATTAATACAGACGTTTTGTTAACACTATATTATAAAAATATCAATCAATCAATCAATGTTTACTTATATAGCCCTAAATCACTAGTGTCTCAAAGGGCTGCACAAACCACCACGACATCCTCGGTAGGCCCACATAAGGGCAAGGAAAACTCACACCCAGTGGGACGTCGGTGACATTGATGACTATGAGAACCTTGGAGAGGAGGAAAGCAATGGATGTCGAGCGGGTCTAACATGATACTGTGAAAGTTCAATCCACAATGGATCCAACACAGTCGCAAGAGTCCAGTCCAAAGCGGATCCAACCCAGCAGCGAGAGTCCCGTTCACAGCGGAGCCATATAACGCAATATAACGCTATATTACAAAAATACAGACGTTTTAACACTATATTATAAAAAAATAATTAAAAAAAACAATTTACAAACACAAGCTATGGGATAACCTAAGAGGAAACGTGAGGAAACGTGACCCGGAAGAAAATGCGTCATCCCATAGCTTGTGTTTCTAAATGTTTTTTTTTTCCATTAATTTTTTATTTTTTACAATATAGCGTTAACAAAACGTCTGTATTAATAATGAGCCCGGAAGTAATTTGGGGGGGGGGATTTTTGTAGGGGGGAAGAAATTTGGCGTGACCGCTCCTCACATTGTTTATAATGGGAGCCTCCAACAAAAAGAGCTATTCCGACCGAGAAAACGACAATTTCCCCATTAATTTGAGCGAGGATGAAAGATTCATGGCTGACGATATTGATAGCGAAGGACTACAAATTTTTTTTTTAAAAGTTTAAAAAAAAAAAAAAAAAAAAAAAAAAAAAGGCGATTCCATTCTGAGAAAAAGCGCTATATAAATATAATTCACATAATTCACATTCTGAGCGATTCAGATGTTTATAGACACATTTACTAGGATAATTCTGGGAAATCCCTTATCTTTCCATTTTGTGAATTTGTGAATTATATTTATATATTTGATCTGCCGTTTCTTTTCTTTTTCTTCTATGTCCCACTCTCCTTTGTGGAGGGAGTCCGGTCCGATCCGGTGGCCATGTACTGCTCGCCTGTGTATCGGCTGGGGACATCTCTGCACTGCTGATCAGCCTCCGCTTGGGATGGTTTCCTGCTGGCTCCACTGTGAACGGGACTCTCGCTGCTGTGTTGGATCCGCTTTGGACTGGACTCTCGCGACTCTGTTGTATCCATTGTGGATTGAACTTTCACAGTATCATGTTAGACCCGCTCGACATCCATTGCTTTCCTCCTCTCCAAGGTTCTCATAGTCATCATTGTCACCGACGTCCCACTGGGTCATTATTGTCACCGATGTCCCACTGGGTGTGAGTTTTCCTTGCCCTTATGTGGGCCTACCGAGGATGTCGTGCTGGTTTGTGCAGCCCTTTGAGACACTAGGGATTTAGGGCTATATAAGTAAACATTGATTGATTGATTGATTGATATAGCGCTTTTCTCAAGTGACTCAAAGTGCTTTACATAGTGACACCCAATATCTAAGTTACATTTAAACCAGTGTGGGTGGCACTGGGAGCAGGTGGGTAAAGTGTCTTGCCCAAGGACACAAGGGCAATTTAATTTTGTTAGTGTTTTAGTGAGATTATACAGTATAGTACCTGATAGTCAGAGGGGTGTGTCCACGGGTGTGTTGACGCCAGTATCTGAGGCAGCAGCAGCCCGACAGAAGTAATAATAATAATAATAATGGATTAGATTTATATCGCGCTTTTCTATTGTTGGATACCCAAAGCGCTCACAGAGAAGTGAAGTGAATTATATTTATATAACGCTTTTTCTCTAGTGACTCAAAGCGCTTTACATAGTGAAACCCAATATCTAATTTGTACATTTAAACCAGTGCGGGTGGCACTGGGAGCCGGTGGGTAAAGTGTCTTGCCCAAGGACACAACGGCAGTGACTAGGATGGCGGAAGCGGGGATCGAACCTGCAACCCTCAAGTTGCTGGCACGGCCGCTCTACCAACCGTGCTATACCGCCCCATTCATGGAACCCATCATTCATTCACACCTGGTGGTGGTAAGCTAGATCTGTAGCCACAGCTGCCCTGGTGTAGACTGACAGAAGCGTGGCTGCCAGTTTGCGCCTACGGCCCCTCCGACCACCACCTATCATTCATTCATTCACCAATGTGAGCGGCACCGGGGGCAAAGGGTGAAGTCGATCTCCTGTAAGAGGCGACTTTTTACCACAATTTTCTCACCGAAACCTGCCGGTTGACAAGTGGTCGGGATCCATGTTCGCTTGACCGCTCTGATCCATAGTAAAGTTTCCCCTCCGGGAATTTTAAACAAGGAATTACCGTGTGTTTGTGTGGCTAAAGGCTAAAGCTTCCCACTTACATCTTTCTACTTTGACTTCTCCAATATTAATTGAACAAATTGCAAAAGATTCAGCAACACAGATGTCCAAATTACTGTGTAATTATGCGATGAAAAGAGACGACTTTTAGCCGCTAGTGGTGCTGCTCTAATATGTCCCCTCCAACTCGAGACGTCTCGCGTACGCGTCATCATTCCGCCGCGTTTCTTGTTGAAAACGTCGTGGAATGATGACGTTCGGGGGGCGGGCTGGAGTCCCCAGATGCCTCTTTGACAGGTGCACGAGAAACGACGCAAGCTATCCGCTCATATCTACAGTAAGAGCCGACTTTTTACCACAATTTTCTCACCGAAACCCGCCATTTGACATGTGGTAGGGAACCATGTTCACTTGACCGCTCTGTTCCATAGTAAAACTTCACCGTCATCTTTCGGGAATGTAAACAAGGAAACACCGGCTGTGTTTGTGTTGCTAAAGGCAGCTGCAATAAACCGCTTCCCACCTACATCTTTCTTCTTTGACTTCTCCATTATTAATTGAACAAATTGCAAAAGATTCAGCAACACAGATGTCCAAATTACTGTGTAATTATGCGATGAAAAGAGATGACTTTTAGCCGCTAGTGGTGCTGCTCTAATATGTCCCCTCCAACTCGAGACGTCTCGCGTACGCGTCATCATTCCGCCGCGTTTCTTGTTGAAAACGTCGTGGAATGATGACGTTCGGGGGGCGGGCTGGAGTCCCCAGATGCCTCTTTGACAGGTGCACGAGAAACGACGCAAGCTATCCGCTCATATCTACAGTAAGAGCCGACTTTTTACCACAATTTTCTCACCGAAACCCGCCATTTGACATGTGGTAGGGAACCATGTTCACTTGACCGCTCTGTTCCATAGTAAAGCTTCACCGTCATCTTTCGGGAATGTAAACAAGGAAACACCGGCTGTGTTTGTGTTGCTAAAGGCAGCTGCAATAAACCGCTTCCCACCTACATCTTTCTTCTTTGACGTCTCCATTATTAATTGAACAAATTGCAAAGGATTCAGCAACACAGATGTCCAAATTACTGTGTAATTATGCGATGAAAAGAGATGACTTTTAGCCGCTAGTGGTGCTGCTCGAATATGTCCCCTCCAACTCGAGACGTCTCGCGTACGCGTCATCATTCCGCCGCGTTTCTTGTTGAAAACGTCGTGGAATGATGACGTTCGGGGGGCGGGCTGGAGTCCCCAGATGCCTCTTTGACAGGTGCACGAGAAACGACGCAAGCTATCCGCTCATATCTACAGTAAGAGCCGACTTTTTACCACAATTTTCTCACCGAAACCCGCCGTTTGACATGTGGTAGGGAACCATGTTCACTTGACCGCTCTGTTCCATAGTAAAGCTTCACCGTCATCTTTCGGGAATGTAAACAAGGAAACACCGGCTTTGTTTGTGTTGCTGAAGGCAGCTGCAATAAACCGCTTCCCACCTACATCTTTCTTCTTTGACGTCTCCATTATTAATTGAACAAATTGCAAAGGATTCAGCAACACAGATGTCCAAATTACTGTGTAATTATGCGATGAAAAGAGATGACTTTTAGCCGCTAGTGGTGCTGCTCTAATATGTCCCCTCCAACTCGAGACGTCTCGCGTACGCGTCATCATTCCGCCGCGTTTCTTGTTGAAAACGTTGTGGAATGATGACGTTCGGGGGGCGGGCTGGAGTCCCCAGATGCCTCTTTGACAGGTGCACGAGAAACGACGCAAGCTATCCGCTCATATCTACAGTAAGAGCCGACTTTTTACCACAATTTTCTCACCGAAACCCGCCGTTTGACATGTGGTAGGGAACCATGTTCACTTGACCGCTCTGTTCCATAGTAAAGCTTCACCGTCATCTTTCGGGAATGTAAACAAGGAAACACCGGCTGTGTTTGTGTTGCTAAAGGCAGCTGCAATAAACCGCTTCCCACCTACATCTTTCTTCTTTGACGTCTCCATTATTAATTGAACAAATTGCAAAGGATTCAGCAACACAGATGTCCAAATTACTGTGTAATTATGCGATGAAAAGAGACGACTTTTAGCCGCTAGTGGTGCTGCTCTAATATGTCCCCTCCAACTCGAGACGTCTCGCGTACGCGTCATCATTCCGCCGCGTTTCTTGTTGAAAACGTCGTGGAATGATGACGTTCGGGGGGCGGGCTGGAGTCCCCAGATGCCTCTTTGACAGGTGCACGAGAAACGACGCAAGCTATCCGCTCATATCTACAGTAAGAGCCGACTTTTTACCACAATTTTCTCACCGAAACCCGCGGTTTGACATGTGGTAGGGAACCATGTTCACTTGACCGCTCTGTTCCATAGTAAAGCTTCACCGTCATCTTTCGGGAATGTAAACAAGGAAACACCGGCTGTGTTTGTGTTGCTAAAGGCAGCTGCAATAAACCGCTTCCCACCTACATCTTTCTTCTTTGACGTCTCCATTATTAATTGAACAAATTGCAAAAGATTCAGCAACACAGATGTCCAAATTACTGTGTAATTATGCGATGAAAAGAGATGACTTTTAGCCGCTAGTGGTGCTGCTCTAATATGTCCCCTCCAACTCGAGACGTCTCGCGTACGCGTCATCATTCCGCCGCGTTTCTTGTTGAAAACGTCGTGGAATGATGACGTTGGGGGGGCGGGCTGGAGTCCCCAGATGCCTCTTTGACAGGTGCACGAGAAACGACGCAAGCTATCCGCTCATATCTACAGTAAGAGCCGACTTTTTACCACAATTTTCTCACCGAAACCCGCCGTTTGACATGTGGTAGGGAACCATGTTCACTTGACCGCTCTGTTCCATAGTAAAGCTTCACCGTCATCTTTCGGGAATGTAAACAAGGAAACACCGGCTGTGTTTGTGTTGCTAAAGGCAGCCGCAATAAACCGCTTCCCACCTACATCTTTCTTCTTTGACGTCTCCATTATTAATTGAACAAATTGCAAAGGATTCAGCAACACAGATGTCCAGAATACTGTGTAATCATGCAATTAAAGCAGGCGACTTATAGCTGGGATCGGGGCTGGAACAACATGTCCGCTACAATCAGTGACGTCACACACACGCGTCATCATACTGCGACGTTTTCAACAGGATACTTCGCGTGAAATTTAAAATTGCAATTTAGTAAACTACAAAGGCCGTAATGGCATGTATTGCAATGTTAATATTTCATCATTGATATATAAACTATCAGACTGCATGGTCGTTAGTAGTGGGTTTCAGTAGGCCTTTAATGTGCGAAATGTGACTGATGGGGCACGCCGCTTGAGTGGACGTTAGGCGCGGTCACATGTGCTCTGATGTGTCTCCGAGCCACCGAGCGACGAGCTAATCTGATCGCGCGGCTAAACCGTCATGTCTGAGTGCACCGCTGCTGAGCACTGATGGCGTTTTTAGGCGTCCCTCGACGCCAGCTAACAGCTTTGGCGTCGGGTGACAACGGCAGCTTAAAGTTGGTAAGCAAGCATCCGTGAACAATAAAAACAAGCACACAAGGAAATGTGTCCATAAATTGTGCGTGGACGACGAAGAGGAAATGGGCTGAAATTCTGCACGGTAAATGTTGGATCGCGGAATGGGTACTATTTACATTCGAGCCGATACGGTGTTAATTCCTGGTACCTGGGAATAAATACAGTGGGGCAAAAAAGTATTTAGTCAGCCACCGATTGTGCAAGTTCTCCCACTTAAAATGATGACAGAGGTCTGTAATTTTCATCGTAGGTACACTTCAACTGTGAGAGACAGAATGTGGAAAAAAAATCCAGGAATTCACATTGTAGGAATTTTAAAGAATTTATTTGTAAATTATGGTGGAAAATAAGTATTTGGTCAACCATTCAAAGCTCTCATTGATGGAAGGAGGTTTTGGCTCAAAATCTAACGATACATGGTCCCATTCATTCTTTCCTTAACACGGATCAATCGTCCTGTCCCCTTAGCAGAAAAACAGCCCCAAAGCATGATGTTTCCATGCCCATGCTTCACAGTAGGTATGGTGTTCTTGGGATGCAACTCAGTAGTCTTCTTCCTCCAGACAAGACGAGTTGAGTTTATACCAAAATGGATACATGGATGATACAGCAGAGGATTGGGAGAATGTCATGTGGTCAGATGAAACCAAAATAGAACTTTTTGGTATGAACTCAACTCAATTGAATATATATATATATATATATATATATATATATATATATATATATATATATATATATATATATATATATATATATATATATATATATATATATATGATAAATGGGATAAATGGGATAAATGGGTTGTACTTGTATAGCGCTTTTCTACCTTCAAGGTACTCAAAGCGCTTTGACACTACTTCCACATTTACCCATTCACACACTGATGGAGGGAACTGCCATGCAAGGCGCCAACCAGCACCCATCAGGAGCAAGGGTGAAGTGTCTTGCTCAGGACACAACGGACGTGACGAGGTTGGTACTAGGTGGGATTTGAACCAGTGACCCTCGGGTTGCGCACGGCCACTCTCTCACTGCGTCACGCCGTCCTATATATATATATATATATATATATATATATATATATATATATATATATAAGGAGTGGGCAAATTAATGCGTTAATTACGCGTTAATCTATAAACGACGACAATTATTTTATCACACATTTGCGTGTGTTGTTTACATGCTTTTATTTTGTTAATGCCTTTTCTTAACAAGATGGCATCTCCCGGATGTACTTCGGCGTCGAGGGGCTCTTGGTAAAGATGGAACATTTGGCAAAAATACCGGACAATTCTGCAAATTTCCTGGCTGGCTTACAGCGTGGTCACTCCGGGATCACTTACGACCGCCAGACAATTCTGAATGTGGATAGATCGGGCCGTTTTGGACTGAATGACGCTTGCTTGCTAGACCGGCTAGCTAGCATGGGAATACTTTGCCAGCTACATCCAGCTGCTTGTGAAGCAGCGGAGTATTTGTGTTGTCTGTCTATTTATGAATCATGCAGACGAGGAGTGTTGGCTGAGTTCGTAACGTTTGCTTTCAGAGCGTGCATATCACAACATACAAGATGTCGTCATGGCGACACAACCTATACCGGGCTACCGCGCTTGCTCGTCACTCCTGTTGCATGCTGGGTAGGGTAGTTCTTTTTTTCCCTGGCTCATAACATCACAATATAGTACCATGTATATGCGTTCAGTTTATCAAAGCACCAAGCAAACAATCGGAAAATTCCCATCATATCAATTCCTAGATATGGTCATAATTATTTTAAGTGCACTACGCAGAATAAACACAACATTATTAATATTGCTACGACGGATCATTTGATCAAAAATTCCCTAAAACAGCCCACTACCTATAATATAGGTTTTTTAAACGTAAAAAAAATGTTTCTGTATGTTACCTCAGAAATTGCCTGTTCAGATATTATGATTGTGGCTCAGAGATTTGTATGTCGATTAAATTTATTTTCCGTAACAAACAGGATAACTTAAATACCCTGGCAGTGGCAATAAGCTTAAATGTTTGTATTTACATTTTTTGAGTTGATTTTCATAAAATATCCTATTTAACTGCTACTGTTTAACAAGGACTGATTTAAATGGTGTTTGCACAACAAATGTTTTGGCGCTTTTGTTCATGTGGGAGAATATTCCAATAAAGGTGCACTACACACTACTTTTGAATTCATTATTGGGCTTTGCGTATACAATGCAGTTAATCGCGATTAATCGGAGAAATAGTGCGATTAACTTCGATTAAAATTTGTAATCGTTGCCCAGCCCTATATATATATGTATGTGTGTGTGTGTGTGTGTGTATATATATATATATATATATATATATATATATATATAGACAGTCTATCTGTGTTGGCCCTGCGATGAGGTGGCGACTTGTCCAGGGTGTACCCCGCCTTCCGCCCGATTGTAGCTGAGATAGGCGCCAGCGCCCCCCGCGACCCCAAAAGGGAATAAGCGGTAGAAAATGGATGGATATATAGACAGAGAGACTTTTAAAACTGAAGAAAGATAAGGAAGACTTCTATAAACAATTTATCGATGCTTTTGATCAGAAGGAGCTGGCATGGATTTCATTTATAAGTAAAGGTAAGACTATAATACGTTTTTTTTTATCAAATGTGATTTTCATGATGGTATCCTTACATCACACTCACATTTTTACTGCATGCCTTTGGTAAGTGCCGGAGTGAGAAGATGTTTTAAATTAATTAGCGCCTCAGGAGCAAATCAAGGAAATACGGTAGTAGGAGCACTTCATTCGTTCACCCTAACTCACCTACAGCACAGTACGGGTAATTTCACCTCATTGGAGTGTTTTTAAAAAAATATTTATCGCTTATCCAAGCTTTTTTTTTGGATGTTATCGGTTGGAATGGTTTGAATTGAGAAATGTGTGAATTCTCTTCATAAGAACGATCCCGTGTGAGTTTAAGGTGGAATATCAAGAGGACAGAACGATGAGAGCTCACGCATGCTGTTGTCAATCAGCCACCGCCATGTATCGCTGTCACTCACTCATCAGACAGATTTTTTTGCCTGGCGGCGACAACGCTGCAGTGGCGCAGGAAGTCTACGCCTCGGCCATGTTTGAGTCTCCAACATGCCGCCGACGCAGATTTCGTTAGCCGTGGGCAGCTGACACGAGAGAGCCTCCTCGTGTCAGCTTTTGTCCAAAGTTTGAAGGTTGGTTTCTTTTTCTGCTGCAAGTGAGGAGGCTGTGACGCTCGTTGAGGGTTTTATTCATTTTTTTTTTTTTACTTTTGGTGCTGCCAAGAAAAGCCTCTCTATACCTGCGAGGTGGTTTTTTTTTGCAGAAATGAGCTCTTGCAGTGTTTTAAAACTGTCTACAATTTATTTCCATCCTCCCACTACTTTCTGTAGCATAGAAAAAATGTGCATTCGGGCTTGTTTTTTTTTTTTTTTTGTGTATACAATTGTTGTCAGGTTTCAACATCGATGACATCTATTTCATAGACAAGAAGCAAGACATTAAACAGACAGGATTCAATTTGGCTCAACTGAGGAGCAACGTGTCGACCTGTAACCTCCTACAGTGTCACCCACGCTCTGGCTAGAGAATTCTATGCCACATCTTTTATTTGGACTTTCCCTGTTTACATAACAGCTGTTTCTAAAGGAGTGGGGGGGTATGCAAACAGAATTTTTTTTCGGTCACAATAACACAAAAAAAGATAAAGATACCTCGGGCTCGGTCTGGTCCTGGATCGAGCTTGGGCAGGTCTTGGATCACAATAGATGTCTCCTCCCGTCGTACACAATAGAATTTTACAAACCTTTGGCTTGGTACAACAAAGACAGCCTCGGGCTGCTCGCCGGAAGGATAGTATAGGTCTTTATTGTCATTGCACAAGTACAACGGAACTTTTTCAGCACAAACCTGTTCAAGATTAGACAAACAAACCGTGTACAGGGTTACAGAACAAAAACGCTGATGGGTCGCCATTGCCCTGTAAAAGATGGGAAAAGGTAAACGCTGGGGAACGATGAGTAAAAAAAAATAAAATTAAAAAATCTGGATTGGGCTCCTAAGGGGGCCCAGTCTGGAGTGGGGAAAAAAAGTTTCCGAAAACAGACACGTTTGTCATAACAAACCTATAATTATTTGACAGTCGTTATCAAAAGTTTACATACACTTGTAAAGAACATAATGCATTGGCAATCTTGAGTTTCCAATCATTTCTACGACTTTTTTTTTTTTTTTTTTTAAGAGTGATTAGAGCAAAAAAAAATTGCATTATTGGCTTTATTTTAACAAAAAATGTTACGGTACATTTAACATGTTTTTTTATTGCATTTTTTGCATAAATGAAATATTGACATACTGGACAACTTGTCTTTTAGTAGTAAGTAAACAAACAAATGCTCCAAATTTAGTCTGCTGACGTGCACTAACATATTGTGTCATTTTCCATTCTATTATTTTGTCAACATTATTAAGGACAAGTGGTAGAAAATTAATCATTAATCTACCTGTTCATTTACTGTTAATATCTGCTTACTTTAACTTTGAACATGTTGTATCTACACTTATGTTAAAATTTAATAATCATCTATTCTTTTGTTGTTTGATACTTTCCATTAGTTTTGGATGATACCCCAAATTTGGCTATCAATCCGATACCAAGTCGTTACAGGATCATACTTTGGTCTTAATCCAAGTCCTCATGTGTCCAGGGACATATTTCCTAAATTTATAAATATAATCTATATTAAAAAAACCCACGAAAGATGTTGTGATGCCCAAAAAATATTGATGTAATCATAGTAGTATCGACTAGATACAGACCTGTACATATTCTAGTGGATGTCAGGTGTAGATCTCCGAGTGGCGTTTGTTTACATTTTGACGGCGGTGAGCTACGGTGTGTAGTGAAGCATGTTCAGCTATTCCTCGTCCTGTGGGGATAATACTTGAATAAACTTACTTTGTCGCCATGGAGGCGAGGATTAGTGATTTAGAAGTAGCTAAAACACTGCAGACTCGGGCTGGACTTTAGCCGCGAGCAAGCTAGCCATATCTTAAAGCACCTCTTCCTGAGGGCCTTTCAGTGTTGTAACTTCACCTCTATAGTTAGTTTTCAAGCCAAAATGCTTCCTTTCTCCCTTTTCTGTCTACACACTGTCTGCTCGTAAGTACTCTGTGACTGTGCGCTGCCGAACATGCTCGTCTGCTCGTAAACCATCAATGACACGACGTAACAACAACAGGGGTTGGTGGACCGGTACTTTTTCAGAGGCGGTATAGTACCGAATATAATTCATTATGGTTTGTCTCTGATGTTAAATGCATCTGGTACTGGTTGTAGGATATTTGAAACATATTGCACACTATCCATCCATCCATCCATCATCTTCCGCTTATCCGAGGTCGGGTCGCGGGGGCAGCAGCCTAAGCAGGGAAGCCCAGACTTCCCTCTCCCCAGCCACTTCGTCTAGCTCTTCCCGGGGGATCCCGAGGCGTTCCCAGGCCAGCCGGGAGACATAGTCTTCCCAACGTGTCCTGGGTCTTCCCCGTGGCCTCCTACCAGCTGGACGTGCCCTAAACACCTCCCTAGGGAGGCGTTCGGGTGGCATCCTGACCAGATGCCCGAACCACCTCATCTGGCTCCTCTCGATGTGAAGGAGCAGCGGCTTTACTTTGAGTTCCTCCCGGATGGCAGAGCTTCTCACCCTATCTCTAAGGGAGAGCCCCGCCACACGGCGGAGGAAACTCATTTCGGCCGCTTGTACCCGTGATCTTATCCTTTCGGTCATGACCCAGAGCTCATGACCATAGGTGAGGATGGGAACGTAGATCGACCGGTAAATTGAGAGCTTTGCCTTCCGGCTCAGCTCCTTCTTCACCACAACGGATCGATACAACGTCCGCATTACTGAAGACGCCGCACCGATCCGCCTGTCGATCTCACGATCCACTCTTCCCCCACTCGTGAACAAGACTCCTAGGTACTTGAACTCCTCCACTTGGGGCAGGGTCTCCTCCCCAACCCGGAGATGGCACTCCACCCTTTTCCGGGCGAGAACCATGGACTCGGACTTGGAGGTGCTGATTCTCATTCCGGTCGCTAAATGATGGTGATAAGAAATTTCGTCTTTAATCTGAATTAATTGTATGATTTGAATTTAATTTGATTTTTTAATTTATTATGATTTATTTTTTGATTGTATTTCTATTTGATTTTTGTTTTATTTTGGTTAATAATCTGCACATTGACTTAGTCATAATGCTAAATGAAAATATCTAGTAATAAAGTAAAAAATTAATATTAAATTAATAAATGTCTATTGTGAATTAAATGTTTGTATTCATTATTTCACTGACTACTAAATCAACTCATTACTTAATTAGACATGTATCATTTTAATTGACTGATTACAATTATTTAAAAAGTATTTAATTTTTAAATTTAGTTCTTTAGAATTTACATTTTTGTATTATTCTAAGTAGTCTATTTGTATTATTACTATTTAATGTCCAGTATCTCTGAATTTGCAATTAGATTTTATTTACTTTTAAGAATCTTCACATTGACTTAATAATAATGCCAAATAATGGTAAAAAAAAATCCTAATGTAATCTGAATTATTTTTAGAATTTTAATTTAATTTGAATATGTATGATTTTAATTTTATTTTATTTTTCATTCTTTTACATTTGTTTTTTTGTATTTATTTAGATTTTACATTTTTATTTTAAGTAGTGTAACTACTTATTATATTATTTGATAGTATTATTTGACTTTTATTTTATTTACTTTGGATACTAATCTGCACATTGACTTAGTAATAATGCTAAATAATGGTTATAAAAATATCTATAGTAAAATAAAAAAATATTCAATAATTACATGTCTATTCTGAATTAAATGTATGTATTAATTACTTCACTGACTACTAAATAAACTCATTACTTTTTAGATATGTGTCATTTAAGTTGAATTGAATCTACATAATGTATGATATATTTAATTTTAAAATTTACTTCTTTAGAATTTACATTGTTGTGCTATTTAAGTAGTCTTTGTATTACTATTTACTTTCTAGTATCTTTGAATTTACATTCTGATTTTATTATTTACTTTTAATAATATTCACATCGACTTAATAATAATGCCAAATGATGGAAATAAGAAAATTGTATTTTAATCTGAATTATGTGTATGATTTTAATTTAGTTTGAATACATATGCAAACACGAAAGGGACAAGCAGTAGACAACGGATGGATGGATTAATTTGATTTAATTCATTTAATTTTTGTATTTATTTAGATTTTATATCCTTATTTCAGGTAGTGGAATTATTTATTACATTTTTATCTGATTGTATTTTTATCTGTGTTGGCCCTGCGATGAGGTGGCGACTTGTCCAGGGCGTACCCCGCCTTCCGCCCGATTGTAGCTGAGATAGGCGCCAGCGCCCCCCGCGACCCCGAAAGGGAATAAGCGGTAGAAAATGGATGGATGGATGTCTTTTTATATTTTATTTTTGTTTTATTTACTTTGGATAATGATCTGAATTTTGACTTGGTAATAATGTGTTCAATGATGGCTATAAGAAAATATCTAGAAATAAAATTTTTAAAAAATTCTTAAATTAATACATGTCTATTCTGAATTAAATGTATTAATTATTTCACTGACTACTAAATTAACTCATCACTAACTTCTGATGTCATTTTGCTTGACTTATTTTTGCACTGACAGTTCCGTAGGTTAATGATTAAAAACATTGCCTTTACAATTGAGTTAATTTGACCCTGGAACAGAACAAATCAATTTACATTATACATTTTAAATTGAATCAACTGATGCGATTTTCATCTAAGTACAAAATTCAAGGAATAGTTAAAGTTGCTCCTTAACCGCACTGTTCGTGTTGCGGCGTATCGTACAAACCATCTATTTATCAACATACTCCCCGCTCACAGGGGGGTTGAGTGCATTTAAAAAGGGAAATAACAACTCTTAGTCGTCAATTAAGCTGATTTACGAGGGCAGTGATGGTGATTTAACTCCTCCTAAATGACCCGAAGGGATCGGAGTGCGGGCCGTGATCTCGTTAGTGCCGCCCTCAACGTCGGAACAAAGAAACGCTTTCTGTGTTTTAACTCGGCGTGCTCTTTATTTTTATTTTTTTATCCGGGCTTTTCTTCTTCAAAGCTGCGATCGGGAGAGAGCGCTCCAATCTGGAGGAGGCGATTACAAGTTGATAGTAGTTAAGTGGAAAATGACGATCATTACCGGTAATCAGGCTGCTCTTGTTTGCATATCGCGGGTTGCGTTAAAGAGCTGTAATTACGGCATTGGGCAGGGCGGGGGGATGAGGGGTTACGGTGGAGATTACATCATGAGATGAATCACACGGGCTTTTTGATGCTGCTTCCCTGCTACGCTGTATGTCTGCCACTTAAAAGGGCTTTTAGTCGCCGCTACTGACAACAGTTTATGCGTCTGTACTTCAATGTTAATACACTCTTTTCTCTGTATAAACCGCAGCTACACTTAATTGTAATACACTTTTACACCACTTGTGGCAGTAATTACACTACCAAACAAAGCAAAGAAGACTGGAGCTAAAGTCATAAATAAGTTTCCTAAAAATGATGACAAAAGTGGTGAATCTGTACTTTCATTTGCACTTTAACATTGGCAGTTTAGTTAAGAAACATACCGTACAGTCCGGACTTTTTAACCCACTACTTTTCTCCTACACTTTGAGCCCTGCGGCGTTAAAGACCGTGTGGCTAATTTATGGATTTTTCTTTGCTGACGGCCATAGTAAAAATAATTTGGGGGAAAAAAAAGAAAACCTGGCAAATGTACTGTGAAGGGGGTTTTATTGTTTGTGCTGTGGCACAATTTGGAGAGTGCCCTTCAGTCTTCTAGCCGC